>NW_011180122.1:0-423 GCF_000146605.3 Meleagris gallopavo
GATCAGGTTCTGGACCACCTGAGGACCCAAACAGCCAGGAATCTTTGGGTCCTGACGAGATGAGTCCCAGAGTTCCGAGGGAATTCACCGCTGCAGTCACCGAGCCACTCTCCATGGTATTTCAGAAGTCGAGGCAGTCAGGTCAAGTCCCTGCTGAGGAGAAAAAAGGTGACAGCACACCTCTCAGGAAGGATAGAAAGTGTGACGCGGGGAACTACCAGCATGTCAGTCTCACCTCTGGGCTGGTCACGGATCATGGAGCAGATCATCCTGGAAGTGACTCTCAAGCACACATTCCAGTGCGTTACCACCCTGTGCGTGAAAAGCTGCCTCCTAATAACCAACCTAAACCTCCCTGTCTCACTTGAAAACCATTTCCCCTGTCCTATCGCTATCCACCCTCCTAAACAGCCGTTGCTCCCT
>NW_011180123.1:0-487 GCF_000146605.3 Meleagris gallopavo
AAGGCTGTCCAACTGGCCTTGGATGTTGCTGAACGGGAGAGGTGGCCAATGCTTTATGTTTACACTGACTCATGGATGGTGGCAAATGCTCTATGGGGGTGGTTACAGCAGTGGGAGCAAAACAACTGGCAAAGAAAGGGTAAACCTATTTGGGCTGCTGAGCTGTGGAAAGATATTGCTGCCCGAATAAAGAATATGGTTATAAAGTTGAGTCACGTAGATGCCCATGTGCCCAAGAATAGAGCTACTGAAGAGCAGCAAAATAACCATCAGGTAGACAGAGCTGCCAGAATTGAGGTGGCTCAAATAGACTTAGATTGGCAGAACAAGGGTGAATTATTTCTAGCTCGATGGGCCCATGAGACCTCAGGCCATCAAGGGAGAGATGCGACATATAAGTGGGCTAGAGACCGAGGGGTGGATTTAACTATGGATGCTATTGCGCAAATCATTCATGACTGTGACACGTGTGCCACAATTAAACAAG
>NW_011180124.1:0-418 GCF_000146605.3 Meleagris gallopavo
TGGAAAACAACCAAGTGCATCCAGCCATGTCCAGTCTTGTTAAGTCACTGTTACATCTACTACAGCATATCTATGCTCATCAAAAAATGCATTCCTGCTTCCCCCTTAGGAGTGTATATTGTAGCTGTATCTATCTGTTGGAGGTTGGTGGAGTCTGCATGATAGCAACTAGGGACACTACCTGTGATAAGATTCATGGAGTGACCGCCACTCCCAAATTCTTACGCGAACGGGCTCATGACACTGAGAGCCCATTATAACTGAGAAACAAGGGACCATCAGGAGCCATCGAAGGATGAGAGGGGGAAAAGGTATTATCTGCAAAATGCCGAGTTTGGAAGTTACATATGAAGCAAGGGAGAACGTAAATAAATGGAACAGGGAGCAGAAACTAAAGCAAATATATATATATATATAT
>NW_011180125.1:0-462 GCF_000146605.3 Meleagris gallopavo
TCTTATGTGGGGGGGAAAAGGTGAGGACTGTGTGAGAAAGCTGGTGTTTCTGGGAGTAAATGCCATCTTTTGGGGGCTAGAAATGGTCTTTCTGGTGGGATGTGCCACATATTTGTGAGGCAATCGGTGTTTGTGAGGGCCAATGGCATATATTCTGGATCGAAATGGTCTTTCCGCAGTAAAATGCCAAAAGTCTGGGAGTAAGTGTCATGATGAGGAATGTAATGGAGTGTAATTGGGAGGAACTGGGAGGAATTTCTCGGAGTCGTGGTCTTTGTGGGTGCATATGTCCCATTTAGGGAAGGAAAGGAGTATTCTTAGCAGAACTGCCATAGCATGTAGGGAAAATGTCCTATCCTTGGGAGACAAGTGGTATTAGTGGGAGAAGATGTCCTATTCTTGGTTGCAAGTGTCCAATTGGTCTTGTCATCTAGTCTTTTGGGAGAAAACGTGCGGTAGTTT
>NW_011180126.1:0-481 GCF_000146605.3 Meleagris gallopavo
TTGCCTGCAACATTCTCAGGGCACTGGGTCTGCCATCCCAGGGTCTTTCATTCAGGTCTCGCAAGGTTTCATACAGTCATTTTGTCCACCCCTGCAGGGACTGGGAGTCTGTCTTCAGGGCAGCCTTAAGAATACCGTTATAACGTTCGATGAGGCCTGCCCCTGTCGGATTATACGGCAGGTGGAATCGCCATTCGATGTTATTTCTTCTGCCCAGGGCAATGTGGTGTGCACGTGTCTGCTGCTACAGATGACCAAAACAGATTAACCTCAAGTTTCTTATTCCTGCAGTGATCAAAGTCATTCACACCAGTCATTAGCCATGCCAGCTGTGTTCTAGAACAAGTGGAGATTGATATCCAATGGCAGCCACCAGGAAGAGAAAATTATTTTGTTGAGTTAAGACATTCCACTGCTTTGTCTTTATGAAGCATTTCATGTGCATCGAATTTGGCAGCCAGCAGAAGAGAAGGCTCCGGGG
>NW_011180127.1:0-422 GCF_000146605.3 Meleagris gallopavo
TTTTGTCTGCCGACCTCCGTCTTTCACGAAATGTCTCGGGCTCTACTTCTGCAACCTGGATTTCCAGAAGAAAGGAAATACCCCAAGTTAATCCGATACCTTTTTCTTCCCTTCCTTATCGGTTAAGCTAATCATGAAGATCCTTTGTTATCTTCACAACGAAGCTGCATTTTACAGTGCTCTTTGGCAGTCAGCATACTATATATCCTTTCTAAATTTCTGCAAATATTTGGAATTCCAAAAGACCAGAAAAGAGAGAGAGGAAATTGCTCTTTGGGGCTCTTATGCCGCACGAAATGAATGGAGAAGAAGGAAAGAAACCCGTGACCTTGCACTCCGGAGTTGACACGCGGTGGGACTGAAGGTTAACCTTGGCAAGGGCCTGCTGCAAAGAACCCTGCAGCAGCTGTTGCTCTGAACTC
>NW_011180128.1:0-315 GCF_000146605.3 Meleagris gallopavo
GTCAGCCAGCCAGGTTGCTCTCTGCTGGGGCTGCCAGTGTCACCATCCCCACTGCCATTGGTAGGTGTGGTGCCAGCACCTGCTGTGTGACCACGTGAAGTTAAAACAGGTAGAAATGCTGGGGAGGCGCTGGGGCAAGGTAGGGAGCTGCCAGAGTCCTGTAGGACTCGGAGCAGGTCTTGTGTGGGGCTGACTTATCTTTTTTGAAGAGTGTGTCCTCCATTCTGTGGGCCTGAGAACGGTTGTTTCCCTGGGTCTGCTACAGAGGGTCTCAACACATCCACCTGCAAGGTAGAGAGAAAGAAACAAAGAAGC
>NW_011180129.1:0-473 GCF_000146605.3 Meleagris gallopavo
CAGCCCAGAAGGCCAACTGTATCCTGGGCTGCATTCAAAGAGGAGCGACCAGCAGGGAGAGGGAGGTGATTGTCCCCCTCGACTCGGCTCTGTGTGCGGCCCCATGTGCAGCACTGCGTCCAGGCCTGGGGCTCCAGCACAGGAATGATGTGGAGCTTTTGGAGCAGGTCCAGAGAAGGGCCACGAAGATGATCAGAGGGCTGGAGCACCTCTCTTAGAAAGAAATGTTGAGGGAACTGGATTGTTTGTGTGGGAGAAGAGAAAGCTCTGGAGATAGCTCATGACAGCCTTCCAAGACTCGAAGGGAGCGCATAAGCAGGAGGGGGCAACGGCTGTTTAGGAGGGTGGATAGCGATAGGACAAGGGGAAATGGTTTTCAAGTGAGACAGGGGAGGTTTAGGTTGGTTCTTAGGAGGCAGCTTTTCACGCACAGGGTGGTGGCGCACTGGAATGTGTGCTTGAGAGTCACTTCC
>NW_011180130.1:0-463 GCF_000146605.3 Meleagris gallopavo
GAGAGACTTCAAGAGGAGACTGGGAGGGTGTTGAGAGAAGGAACAGGGAAGTGGAAGGCACTGGATCGTCCTGTCTGCTCCTCAAGGAGGGCTCCCCAAAAGAGCAGTCAAAACGTGCTCACGAGTGCCAAAAGAGCAGAGCCTTCAAAGATGCCACGTTTCAATCACGAGCAGGAAATTGCATTGATGGCGTGGGATGCTGCAGGGAGAATACTGAAGGAAGTTTGGAAGTAGCATTCATTTGCATCCAGCACAGCCAGTGCACCTGAGCCAAGGCCAGCAGCCAGGCTGTGGGAGCAGTCCATTACTGCCATAACTTTAAAAACAGGAAAACAAGAGCAAGAGAAGCCTCTGACAAAGCATCCTCGCAGGCTTCCCCTCACGAAATCAAACTAGAAGCCGCTGGAAGTGTCTGCAACACATTGCGGTCCATTGTAGCTTCTCATTCTGAGCAGGAGTTTGG
>NW_011180131.1:0-504 GCF_000146605.3 Meleagris gallopavo
ACAGGAGTCCGCTCACTCGTCGGAGAAAAGCAGCCGGCTGAAGTGGCCCGTTCTCGGCAAGCGAGAAACACGAGACCGCTGCTGACGGCTGAAAGCGGCGTTCGGGGAGAATCGCTATTACTCGGCCTTCTACGGCAGTCTCCGGAGCGGTTCAGCGCGAATGCCGCTTTCTGCGTGTGAGAACGAAGGAGTGCGATTCCGATGCCGACAAGTGCGAATTCAGCCTCCTGCACTAGCTGCGAGTGGGGTTTTTTTCTCCGCAGTCCTGAAAGGATTTCTCCCCACTTTCTGTCACGCTCTCCCTGAGAGCACTACAGCTGTCGCTCCTCGAACTTGCACATGCCTTATTGGAGAGGGTTTTCTCTTCCACTCTTTTCCTCTCTGAATGCAGATGTGTAGCAGTGTCATACCTCACTGGGACGAATTGTGGTTCGAAATAAAGGCAGAGACATAGTATTCAGAGGTAGGCGTAGTGCATTCTGCATGTAACCAAGGCGAAGTGAC
>NW_011180132.1:0-334 GCF_000146605.3 Meleagris gallopavo
ACTGAAAAGAGACTGGCCTCACTGCTATGGCCGCCACACCTCAGATATTTATAAACCTGGTCCCCTCTCAGTCGTCTTTTCTCAAGGCTAAACAGACCCAGTTCACTCAGCCTTTCTTCATAGGGGAGATGGCTCCAGGCCCTTCACCATCTTTGTGGCCCTCCGCTGGACTCTTTTCAAGAGTCTTTTTTGTACTGGGGAGCCCAGAACTGGACACAGTACTCCAGATGAGGCCTTACCAGGGCAGAGTAGAGGGGGGAGGATCACCTCCCTCGACCTGCTGGACACGCTCTTTTTAATGCACCCCAGAATGCCATTGGCCTTTTTGGGCATA
>NW_011180133.1:0-533 GCF_000146605.3 Meleagris gallopavo
TAGGCTTCAGTGTTACCAGTTTGGATTAAGGGTTGTGCCGTTACGGAAGGGTAAAGGGCTACCATGTTGGATAAGGGGTAAGAGTTACGGGTTCCCATTTGTGGTTTGGTTTAATGGTTGCCCTTTTGGATTCGGATTAGGCTTTAGGATTCAGGGGATACCCTTCTGCATTAGGCTCAAGATTTACCTTTCTTGGATGTGGCTAGTGGTTACCACGTTGTATTAGCGATAAGTGTGAAGGGTCACTTGTGTGTTATGAGTAAGAGTTGCCAATTCAGAGAAATCTGTAGGAATATTCGTAGGAAAAAAAAATACGGAAAGAAAGAAACTGCAAAGAAGAAAATCGACAAAAAGTCGAGAAAACATTGGAAAGCAGTCAGGAAAACTAGGAAAAAAAGCAAACCAAACCTATGACACGCAAGGCAACAAAATACAAAACAAAAAATAAATAATAACTAAAAAAAAAAAAAGAAAGAAAAACAAGGAGAAAAAAGAACTAAGAAAAATACAAAGACAAAACTAAGGAGAAGGAA
>NW_011180134.1:0-359 GCF_000146605.3 Meleagris gallopavo
ATCCAAACAGCCAAAAGAATCTACTCTTCTGGGCTGTTTTATTTCTCTTTTCTCGTTGCATTAGGTAACAGTTTTACTGTCTTCCAGACTCTTTCTAGCTCTGATGCAGGTGGCCAACAGAGCTTCTGGGGGGTCTTCTGTCTTTTACAGTTTATTTGCTGCATTGCTGCTCACTCTTATCCTTCTTACCTCTTCATTACTTTCCAAGAGTAATGGAAGGCAGTGGGGACACACAAAAACCTCCCAGAGCTCCTGCTGTGATTTCCAGTGACCCTTATGAGTAGAGATCATCTCCATGCAAGGTCTGGCTGCAAACAGGTTGACGTAGCCTTTGGGATGATGCAAGTGAAAATGTACTT
>NW_011180135.1:0-310 GCF_000146605.3 Meleagris gallopavo
GGGTGGATTTAACTATGGATGCTATTGCGCAAATCATTCATGACTGTGACACATGTGCCACAATTAAAAAAGCCAAGAGAATGAAACCTCTCTGGGAGGAAGGGTGATGGCAAAAGTACAAATATGGGGAGGCATGGCAGGTTGATTATATCACCTTGCCACGATCTCGTAATGGTAAAGCGTTATGTAGCTCACCATGGTGGAGGCAACAACTGGGGTAGGCTTTGAAACCTATGCAGTACCCCAGCTACTGCCCGAATACCATATTAGGTCCTTGAGACACAAAATCCTGTGGCGACATGGTACCCCC
>NW_011180136.1:0-519 GCF_000146605.3 Meleagris gallopavo
CCTCCTCTGGACTGTCTCCAGCAGTTCACAGAACCACAGAATCACAGAATCACAGAATTGTAGGGGTTGGAAGGGACCTCTAGAGATCATCGAGACCAACCCCCCCTGCCAAAGACAGGTTCCCTACACCAGGTCGCACAGGTAGGCGTCCAGGCGAGACTTGACTATCTCCAGAGAAGGAGACTCCACAACCTCCCTGGGCAGCCTGTTCCAGTGCTCCGTCACCCTCACCGTCAAGAAGTTCTTACGCACATTCGTGCGAAACTTCCTATGCTGCAGCTGATGTCCGTTTCCCCTCGTCCTGTCTCCACGTACCACTGAAAAGAGACTGGCCTCACCGCTATGTCTGCCACACCTCAGATATTTATAACCCTGGATCAGGTCCCCTCTCAGTCGTCTTTTCTCAAGGCTAAACAGACCCAGTTCACTCAGCCTTTTCTTCATAGTGGAGATGCTCCAGGCCCTTCACCATCTTTGTGGCCCTCCGCTGGACTCTTTCCAAGAGATCCCTGTCTTTTT
>NW_011180137.1:0-467 GCF_000146605.3 Meleagris gallopavo
GTCTGCAGGAACTGGTTTTGAGTGGAGAATTTTCTGGAGTTGTTTCCAGTTGTTGCTCGGAGGAGCTGAGGCTTTTCTCCTCGTGTCTTTGCAGGAGAGCAGAGCGGAGGGAACGTCTGTGGTGAGATGCTCAGGTGAAATTGCCTTCCCCGCCCCAGCAGCCTGTTTGTGTCCATGTGATGCCCGGTGGAGAGAAGCCTGGTGTTCTGTGAGTAAGCCTGGCAGACGGAATAATGGTTCTGGCCTTTTGGGCAAGTGTGTGAGGAGAGGTCTTTGGACAGGCTGTCCTTTTGTTGGTTGTTTTTTTTGCAGGGAAATGCCATTTCAGTTGTTAGTTGCGATGGTTGTTGGTGGTTGTTTGCAAAATATTGGTTATGTAGACAAGCAGTGCTCTCGCACCAAAGAAGAGAGAAGTGTCCTGTGCATGCAGTCTTGTCCACGAGCCTTCCACTCAGAGACGTTTAGTG
>NW_011180138.1:0-401 GCF_000146605.3 Meleagris gallopavo
GAAGGGAGCGCATAAGCAGGAGGGGGCAACGGCTGTTTAGGAGGGTGGATAGCGATAGCACAAGGGGAAATGGTTTTCAAGTGAGACAGGGGAGGTTTAGGTTGGTTATTAGGAGGCAGCTTTTCACGCACAGGGTGGTGACGCACTGGAATGTGTGCTTGAGAGTCACTTGCAGGATGATCTGCTCCATGATCCGTGACCAGCACAGAGGTGAGACTGACATGCTGGTAGTTGCCCGCGTCACACTTTCTATCCTTCCTAAGAGGTGTGCTGTCACCTTTTTTTTCTCCTCAGCAGGGACTTGACCTGACTGCCTCGACTTGTGAAATACCATGGAGAGTGGCTCGGTGACTGCAGCGGTGAATTCCCTCGGAACTCTGGGACTCATCTTGTCAGGACCC
>NW_011180139.1:0-331 GCF_000146605.3 Meleagris gallopavo
TGCCCCCAGCTGTGCTCGCAGGGCTGCACCCCGCCCAGGTGCGGGTTCCACAAAAAACAGGAGGGCAAGGGAATGCCCAGGCAAAGGCAAGGGCCAAGAGAACATGGAAGGAAATGCCAAGGATGACGGCCCAGACAATACGGCAGGGAACGCCAAAACTGAATGCCGACATGAATGTGGCAACACAAAGCCAAGGGGTCATTAGGCCAAGAGAATGGGGCAAGGAACTCACAAAAAAAGAGGAGGACAAGAGAATGTAATAGTGAAAACAGTGCAAGACCAGAGACAAGCAAGACACAGAACAAAGAGGATAGGCAGCCTTCTGGGCACC
>NW_011180140.1:0-367 GCF_000146605.3 Meleagris gallopavo
GCTGGCGGTGGGCCGGGCAGCCTCCTCCGCTCCTCTGCCCGGTGAGGCGCGGACGAAGCCGGCAGAAGTCTCCCGCCGGCCTTCGGCCTGGGCGTTACCGGGAATTTCATCACAAAGCATCTCTGGTGTGCCGTGAGGGCGCGGTGCCGGAGAGGCGGCTCGAGAAACGGGGACTATGGGGGGCCGGGACGGGAGGAGGCCGCCCCAGGGGCGCCCGCGTAGCGCTGCGGCTCTATTTGCAGCGCGGAGCCTGAGTCAGAGCAGTTTCGTGCCGCTGCTAGCGGACTGCCCGAGCGCTGCGCTCCTCCTTGCTGTGTCGGTGAGCCGCCAACGCGCGGGAAAGGTCCCACAGTGCAGCCGCTGCGGG
>NW_011180141.1:0-507 GCF_000146605.3 Meleagris gallopavo
ATTGGCTGACACGCCTGAAGACTGTGCTGCCATTCAGCGAGACCTGGACAGGCTGGAGAGCTGGGCAGTAAGAAACCGGATGAGGTTCAACAAAAGCAAGTGTAGAGTCTTGCATCTAGGGAGGAATAATTGCATGCACCGGTACAGGTTGGGGGATGAGCTGCTGGAGAGGAGCTGTGCAGAGAGGGACCTGGGTGTCCTGGTGGACGACAGGTTGGCCATGAGTCAGCAGTGTGCCCTCGTGGCCAAAAAGGCCAATGGCATTCTAGGGTGCATTAAAAAGAGCGTGTCCAGCAGGTCGAGGGAGGTGATCCTCCCCCTCTACTCTGCCCTGGAAAGGCCTCATCTGGAGTACTGTGTCCAGTTCTGGGTTCCCCAGTACAAAAAGACAGGGATCTCTTGGAAAGAGTCCAGCGGAGGGCCACAAAGATGGTGAAGGGCCTGGAGCATCTCCCCATGAAGAAAGGCTAAGTGACCTGGGTCTGTTAGCCTTGAGAAAAGACGACG
>NW_011180142.1:0-495 GCF_000146605.3 Meleagris gallopavo
AAGACCTTTCCACCCAGAAATGACAGTTCTCTTAGGAATACCTCCCAATTCCCCCTAATCTGCTACACCACACTCCGCACTATGACACTTTCTCCCCAACCTAGGACGCTTTCTCCCAGAAAGGCCGCTTTTTTCCCCCCTAAACGTACACCCGTTGGCTTCCAAAACGAACACATTCTCCCCAAGAAATACCACCCTTCTCCAATACAATGACATTACCTCCCAGTAATGCTACCTTGGGCCCAAACATTGGACAGCTTCTCCCACAAGTACTACTTTTCCATCCAAAAGAGGACATCTTCTCCCCACGAGAATGCTATTTTCTCCCGGAAACAAAGCAGCTTTCTCACAAATGGGTGGCATTTTCCAACCAACTATGCTACTCTCTCCCAGAAAGAGCACTTTTCTGACAAGTACCTTCCCTTTTCTCTCAAAAATACTGCTAGACACTCCTCAAGAGGACATTTTCTCCCATCTACACCCCGTTTTCTCCCC
>NW_011180143.1:0-519 GCF_000146605.3 Meleagris gallopavo
TCAAATATAATGAAGCATTCTGCATAGTTGTGCTGGACTATAAATCACTGCTGTAAAAAAGGCACGTCCAGCATGTTAACAGGCTGGAGATCACATTCTGAAGAGAGCTTTGTAACTACACATGCACTTTTCTCTCTTGCACATACACACCAGATGGCAGTTCGTACACCTCTCCCAAACTCCATCGTTATCAAATTTGGAAAATGACAGGGGGGAGATTTTAGGGAGCCTTTAAAGAGCATTTTGCACTTCACGTCCAGTGCTGCTGTAAATATACTGTCTGTATGAAAGCTCCAGCACGGAGACATGAGGGGAAGCCAGCAAAAGCAGAAAGGAGAGCCCTCCAGGCCCTTACAGAGCCCATCTCTGTTGGGGAATGGCTGCGAGAGCAGGGCAGACATGAGGCTGTGTACGAGCATAACTAGTGCGGCAGCACAGGGTGCATTCTCATGAGAAAGCATTAGGAGTTAAGATAGGAGACACAACATCCTTGGGCAGCTGTAAACAGCAGGCCTTAAA
>NW_011180144.1:0-500 GCF_000146605.3 Meleagris gallopavo
TCCTTCCAACCCCAACCACTCTAAAATCCTACAATACTTGTCAGCCTCTTCCAACACGGGATCCTGTGTGCTTAGGTATTCCCTGATCACCTCCTCTTTCACCAACAGCACATCTGCCTTGCAACAACATTTCCCACCTGTCTCTGGCACCTGGGATTCCAAGAAGCCCAGTCCAACTGATAAACAGTGAGGTCAGGAAAGAAATGAGTATCAGAGACTTTTCCATGTCCTGTCTCACCAGGTTCCCTGCCCCATTCTATGCTGGGCCCACATTCCCCTAGCCTTCCTTTTGTCACCTACATATTTCTACAAGCCCTCCTTGTCTGTGATATGCCTGGGCACAGTCAATTGCAGTTGAATCTAACACTCCTATACTCATCTCAGCAGGTACGCTGGACAAAGTCTCTTCAGTGCTGCCAGGTGATTTCTTGTTTCCACTTCCTGCACGCTTCCTTTCTGTGTTTGGGATTGACCTCTGTTTGCCTTTTCCGTTCACTGTC
>NW_011180145.1:0-368 GCF_000146605.3 Meleagris gallopavo
AAAGAATATGGTTATAAAGGTGCGTCACGTAGATGCCCATGTGCCCAAGAATAGGGCTACTGAAGAGCAGCAAAATAACCATCAGGTAGACAGAGCTGCCAGAATTGAGGTGGCCCAAACAGATCTGGACTGGCAGAACAAGGGTGAATTATTTCTAGCCCGATTGGGCCCATGAGACCTCAGGCCATCAAGGGAGAGATGCGACATATAAGTGGGCTAGAGACCGAGGGGTGGATTTAACTATGGATGCTATTGTGCAAATCATTCACGACTGTGACACGTGTGCCACAATTAAACAAGCCAAGAGAATGAAACCTCTCTGGGGAGGAAGGGCGATGGCAAAAGTACAAATATGGGGAGGCATGGCA
>NW_011180146.1:0-530 GCF_000146605.3 Meleagris gallopavo
GGCGGGTGTGCATCGCCCTTACCTGCTGGGCAGACAATGACCAGTCAGCAAAGTGAGGTTCCGGGGCATGCCGGGAAATGCAGATTCCACTTCCTTGCTGTTTCCACCGAGACCAACACATCTCTCCGGGCAGTTGTTACGGCACTTGGGAGCACCGCAGCTCTGCTGCCACCTGTTGGACACAATACAGTCATGAAGGCACTGCCCTGCATCCGGGCCTCTTGCACAAACCTGTGCTCCTTGCTCGGAGCACATGGCTGCACTCTGTGCACCATGTTGCTTACCACCAGAGAAGGCTCAGCTACCCAACACCATTTTTGCTTCCATCTTGTCTGAGAACTGCTCATTATGCACAGCCCTCATCTTTGCTTTGCTTTGGTGAGGTTGGGACTGCCATTGCTTCCTCAGTCCCACACACCCCTTCCCATCCCACACTGCCATGGCAGATCAGGTTCTGGACCACCTGAGGACCCAAACAGCCAGGAGTCTTTGGGTCCTGACGAGATGAGTCCCAGAGTTCCGAGGGAATT
>NW_011180147.1:0-466 GCF_000146605.3 Meleagris gallopavo
GTAGTGCAGGAGGCTGAATTCGCACGTTCTCGGCATCGGAATTGCACTGCTTCGCTCTCATGCGTAGAAAGCGGCACTCGCGCTGAACCGCTCCGGAGAGTTTGCCGACGCTGGTCGAGAAATCGCGCTTCTCCCCGAGTGCCGCTTTCAGCCGTCAGCAGCGCTCTCGTGTTTCTCACTTGCCGAGAACGGGCGACTTGTGCCTGCTGCTTTTACTCCGACGCGCGAGCGGTCTCGTGTCCGCACGTCGGAGAGGAGCGGTTTGCACTTCGCCTCGGGTACATGCAGAATGCACTAGGCCTAGCTGTGAATACGACGTCTCTGCCTTCATTTCGAGCGGCAATTCTTTTTTGGTGTTGTTCTCCATGGCTACGCTTGTGCATGCTCGGAGGAAAAGAGTGGAGAGCAAAAACCCTCTCTAATAAGGCTGTTGGAAGTTCGGGGAGCGACATTTGTTTCGCTTCCC
>NW_011180148.1:0-485 GCF_000146605.3 Meleagris gallopavo
GCTTCCATCTTGTCTGAGAACTGCTCATGATGCACAGCCCTCATCTTTGGTTTGGTGAGGTGGGGACTGCCAATTGCTTCCTCGAGTCCCACAGACCCCTTCCCATCCCACACTGCCATGGGAGATCAGGTTCTGGACTACCTGAGGACCCAAACATCCAGGAGTCCTTGGGTCCTGACGAGATGAGTCCCAGAGTTCCGAGGGAATTCACCGCTGCAGTCACCGAGCTACTCTCCATGGTATTTCAGAAGTCGAGGCAGTCAGGTCAAGTCCCTGGTGAGGAGAAAAAAGGTGACAGCACACCTCTTAGGAAGGATAGAAAGTGTGACGCGGGGAACTACCAGCATGTCAGTCTCACCTCTGTGCTGGTCACGGATCATGGAGCAGATCATCCTGCAAGTGACTCTCAAGCACACATTCCAGTGCGTCACCACCCTGGGCGTGAAAAGCTGCCTCCTAATAACCAACCTAAAACCTCCCCTGTC
>NW_011180149.1:0-316 GCF_000146605.3 Meleagris gallopavo
CAGAGCTTTCTCTTCTCCCACAGAAACAATCCCAGTTCCCTCAACATTTCTTCCTAAGAGAGGTGCTCCAGCCCTCTGATCATCTTCGTGGCTCTTCTCTGGACCTGCTCCAAAAGCTCCACATCATTCCCGTGCTGGAGCCCCAGGCCTGGACGCAGTGCTGCACATGGGGCCGCACCAGAGCCGAGTCGAGGGGGACAATCACCTCCCTCTCCCTGCTCGTCGCTCCTCTTTGAATGCAGCCCAGGATACAGTTGGCCTTCTGGGCTGCAAGTGCACACTACTGGCTTATGTCCAGCGTCTTTGTCCACCCAGG
>NW_011180150.1:0-485 GCF_000146605.3 Meleagris gallopavo
CCATCATAGGTACAGGTGAATAGGTGACAGCACTGGAGACATCACACAGCACTCCTTGTTCAGCAAACCAACACACCTCACACAGCTTGCTTTCTGCTCCTTTTGGAGCTCCACATTAAAAATAAGCCTAGTATTTATCTCCAAGCTTTTTGTGGAGTTGGGCTCAGTTTCCTGCAGCAGTTTGTATCCTAGCTTGAATCTGACTGTCTCTGGAAGATAGGAAGTTGTGGAGCAGAAGCAATGCCAGTCCTCAGAAGTTAGCCTTTGGGGTGCAAAACACAGCCAAGAAAGCATTTCCTATGCATATCACAATGACCACTAAAGTATTCTGAATGGCCAGTATAACTCATTTCTTCCATCAGCCATTGTCAGCTTCTTTTTCAGTATCATGTACCAACAAAATTAATTGCCTGCTTCAGTAGCAGAGCAACTGTGATCTCTCATGGGAGTAACAATAATAACCTGTGCTGGACTTTCCCCTACTG
>NW_011180151.1:0-470 GCF_000146605.3 Meleagris gallopavo
TATCATGACAAAATCTCAACTATTAAATGCAAATGCTTTTCTGCTAAAACAAGGAACAATAGTACGACTGTATTGCATATTGCCTTGTGACGTTACCTACATGACCATGGAGAAGACATGAAGTGGCATGACAAACTACTCCTGTTCTACGCACGGGTGAGAAAATTACAAAACCATGACACTGCTGAAATGTGCTGTTAGTGCAAGATATGAGAGGACCCAGTGGCTGTGACAGTTGACCCTGAGAAAGTAGGCTTGAAGAGAGTAAACATACTGAAAACAGTCTAATGAAGATATGTAAAAGCCAGCTTATCTAATCATGTTTTAAACCTGTTGTGTCCAACTCAGGGGCTGCACGTGGCCTGGCACAGCCCATCCTGTGGCCACTCCCTGCCCTGCGCTGTCATGGCAACAACGCTTTCTCAGCAGCTCAGCTCTAGGTGTGTACCCATCATTCAGCAACAATCAAA
>NW_011180152.1:0-380 GCF_000146605.3 Meleagris gallopavo
CCATATTTTAGAGCTGGCTGAACTCCTCCCTGCATCCAACCCAGTGCAAGTCTGATCTGGAACTGAATCTTCTGGGCTTCACCTCACCAAACATTCTGAAGGTGTCTGAGAATATTCCTGATGTGTTCACACCTGATGCTCTTCTCACATGACAACAAGGAACGCCTTGAACTGCTTACCTCAAAGGAGAGTTCATCCGGTGCCTGGGCAACGTATCTCTTAATAACGTGAGCAGCAGCAATAGCTGGAGTATTAAGAGATGTCTCCTGATGGACCAGCAGGGGCTTCCCCTTGGTCTCAGTCTGAAACAGAGAGCACAGGCCACGGGGAGGAGCTGAGGACAAACGAGGAGGATGTCAGGCTGAGGAGCACACCAGCAG
>NW_011180153.1:0-411 GCF_000146605.3 Meleagris gallopavo
GCGGAGGACTCGGGGATCCTGGTGGACAAAGAGCTGGACGTAAGCCAGTAGTGTGCACTTGCAGCCCAGAAGGCCAACTGTATCCTGGGCTGCATTCAAAGAGGAGCGACCAGCAGGGAGAGGGAGGTGATTGTCCCCCTCGACTCGGCTCTGGTGCGGCCCCATGTGCAGCACTGCGTCCAGGCCTGGGGCTCCAGCACAGGAATGATGTGGAGCTTTTGGAGCAGGTCCAGAGGAGGGCCACGAAGACGATCAGAGGGCTGGAGCCCCTCTCTTAGAAAGAAATGTTGAGGGAACTGGGATTGTTTCTGTGGGAGAAGAGAAAGCTCTGGAGATAGCTCATGACAGCCTTCCAAGACTCGAAGGGAGCGCATAAGCAGGGAGGGGGCAACGGCTGTTTAGGAGGGTGGA
>NW_011180154.1:0-392 GCF_000146605.3 Meleagris gallopavo
GCATTTTTATTCTGTAACTTATCCTTAGGAATAGTTGATCTGAGACGTAAAAATTCTGATAGGTTAGTAGCATGTTTTAGAAACATTATTACTGAATTATGTGACTTAGTCTTTCTTGCAAAACTGCATCAGCTGTTAAATGTTCCAAACAAAGTGGGTCTAGTGTTAGGGATTAGAAAACACATTGTTAGGATAAGAAACTGCCAGCAACAGGAAACCAGATTTAGCAGACATCAAAGAAGCCGGGGCCTCTACACAAGGCCGGACCGTCTGACTCTGTGAGAAGGCTGGGATGTGACAGGCAGGGACCAACACACTGCCCTGTCTTTCTCCCCAGCTCATCTTTGTGGAAGGAAGGACAAGCAGATACCCGCCAAATAATGACCAGGTGT
>NW_011180155.1:0-527 GCF_000146605.3 Meleagris gallopavo
GAATAAGGCCCGGTAAGCATTAGCCAGGCCCCAAATCATTTGGGCCTCCTCAGATCTTCCTGAGCCGCGACATTCCTGTCTCAAATATCTGTTTAAAATTTTCAGGGTCTTTCAGGTGTTCTGGAGTAAAGTTCCATGACACCGAAGATTTCCATCTCTCTAAAGTCTCCCCCAGGCCTCTCCACATTCCCTGCCACTCAGTATTTACTGCTTTTGGGGCAGACTTCCTCAAAATATAATAAATACTACTAATAAGTGAAATGGTGAGCAGTACATTCACGGAGATTAATAATGTGATCAGGTGAGCATTGAAAATCTGCATAAAGAATTCAAAGGAGAGGCTGGAAACCTGCTTAAAAATCCCAACCCTGTAAAATTAGCAGCTCCCTCTGGAATGGTATGCCACATAATATGCAGATGCCACATAGTTATTTCCATCCATGTTTTCAATTGACTATATATACCTATTGCTCCATAGAGCAAAGTGGTGTAACTTAATTAAGGCCCAGTATGTTTTTAGCTATTAA
>NW_011180156.1:0-348 GCF_000146605.3 Meleagris gallopavo
CCGAGGAAGGAGCCCGATGTAATCGACCTGCCATCGCTGGAGAGGATTATGTCCTCTAGCAAGATGGGCTGTTGTTTCGGGCAGCGGTCTCGGTCTCATCTTGGAGCAAGCGTCGCAATCCCGGCATGCCTGGACGATGTCAGCTAGCTGTATGGGCAGTCCCCATGCTTTAGCAGCTGCCCACATTGCCTTTTGTCCCGCACGCCGTAGCTTCTGATGTAAGCAACGGGCGATGTTCTCGGATGGTGAATTCTCAATCCACCGAACTCGGGCCAGCGTGTCGGCTTCATCATTTCCCGGTGACTGTAGGGGCCGATGACCAGAAACATGGTAGACACGTACAGTCCT
>NW_011180157.1:0-487 GCF_000146605.3 Meleagris gallopavo
GTTCGGCCGAGCGTCGATCCGCACCTCCGGGTCCTTTTCCTGCACACAGCCTTCAGGCCGCTCTGCCCCAAGCCTGCAGCGACGGCTGGGGTTGTTGTGAGCAAAGCGCGGCACCCGGCAGACATCACAGTCCCCAGCTGGGATTGTGACCCAGGGTTGTTCCAGTGCAGCCCACCCCAAGCTAAGCCCGAGTGCCCGGACAGCAGCACCTCCATGGGGAGCAGGTCGGCATCGCTGAGGAGCAGCCGAGCCTCTTGGAGGAGGACTTAGAATCAGGCAGCCGGTCCCAGGCAGCGGGCAGCACACACAGGTGTGATGCAGTCACACTTCTCTCCGAATTCTGTGCTTGATTAAATCCAAACAGATCTTTATGCCATGATGAGCAAAGCATGCTATCAACCAAACGAGGTCAAAATATTCTTTCTCACCCTTGCTTCCCTTTCCTTTGCTGAGGTCTTTATTGATCACTGGAAGATGTCAGTGATCG
>NW_011180158.1:0-485 GCF_000146605.3 Meleagris gallopavo
CAGCGTCGGGCAATAGGGCATAAAAGACGTAGCACTGTTTTCTCGGGGCGCTCCTGCCAGCAGGACGCCCGCCATTGCAATCGCGAATAAAATCTGCTTTACGAGAGAAACCGTCCTGGAAAATTATTTGGATATTGCCAACAGCGTTCAAGAAAAGTTTAGACGTCGTGCTGAGGGACGTGGTTTAGTGGTGAATACTGGTGGTAGGGGATGGTTGGATCGGGTGGTCTTGGAGGTCTTTTCCAACCGTGGTGATTCCGTGTGTTTTGATGCGTTTGCATTTGTCTCTTCTAAAGTGTACTGCGACTAAAAACCAGTCCCACGTCCCAGCTGGTTTTCAGGGTACCCACATTTCCTTTGAAATGCTCTTTGAAATGAAATTTCCTTCCTCTTGCTCTTAGAGAAACTGAACGCTCACTTTAGAAGGAAAACAGAGAACAGGCGTCTGCTGCCAAGCTCCCTGGAAATGCCGGTTCTCTCTCCCA
>NW_011180159.1:0-388 GCF_000146605.3 Meleagris gallopavo
GCTGGATGTGGCTCTGGGCAGCCTGCTCTGGTGGTTGGCGACCTTGCCTGTGGCAGGAGGTTGAAACTAGGTGATCACTGTGGGCCTTCTCAACCCAGGACGCTCTGTGATTCTGTGATTCCATGACCTCGTGTGCTCATGAAAATTACAGAGTGCAGACGGATTAGGAAAAAGCGGAGGTGGAACAGGGAGGTGGGAGTTTGGGGGGTAGGGTCCCCAGCCCCAAGCTGGGTGCACGGCTGCACCCGCACCGGGAAGGCATTGTGACATCACGAGGGCGGGGCAGGACTTCAGTCTTTCTTAAGTCACGCTGGCAGCCTCCCCAGCTCAGACACGTTGGGGCAGTCGCTCCGTCCTGGTGGTCACTGCTGGAGCTCTGCTCGTGGGT
>NW_011180160.1:0-430 GCF_000146605.3 Meleagris gallopavo
ACCTTTACTAGACTAGGCTCAGATCAGAAGTGCTAGCGTGGCACCAGGGCTGCAAGTGTGCCCAAGGGACAGCCGCACTCCAGCATCTGCCACGAGGAGCAGTGCCAGCAGGTTGAGGGAGGCCATCCTTCCTCTCTGCTGCACGGCAGCACCGGGTCCTCACTCTGTGCTGCCTGCAAGGGCTGCCACCCTCTTGCTTGAGGGCCCGCGCCCACACCCTCTGTGAGGCGGTGACCGTGATGTCACAGTGGGTGTCACAGAGCGGCCATTGTGACGCGTGAAGCTTGGAGCAGAGCAAAGGCTGTCGGGCTCAGGCCGAGCGTCAGTGCGGTCTGGTGAGGCGCAGAGAGAGCAGGGACTCTCGCAGTGCTCGCTATCAACGCACAATCATGTCCAAGAGGAAGAGGAAGGCCTCCAGCACGGAGGCGCC
>NW_011180161.1:0-501 GCF_000146605.3 Meleagris gallopavo
CTCACTGCCATGTTTAATTTCTAGAGCCAACAGGTCTGTCCAACAGCTCTGCTGAGAGGAGAACCAACATTTGTTTCAGGCACGTGTCCTGAGATCTGGAAAGCCCCGATGTGTCCAGGTGCAGGCAGAACAGGCAAGGACAGCCGTCAGATGGCTTTGAACACCTCGTGTCTGCCTGCCTGACCAGGAAGGAACGGCACCGTTGTGTGGCTCAACTGAGCCCCTCGGGCAGATGTGTGTGAGCTGAGTCCTCAGAGTCCAAAGCGAGTGGGAATTCGCTGCAACACCTCAGGCACAATTAGGGTAACTTAGTTTCAGCAAGTTCTGTGTGTCTAATAATGGAAAAAACCCACACCCAAACAATTATGATAGGTTCTGCAAAAGAAACTCCTCTTCACCTTTTGGATGGAAAGTCACTGACTGTAAATTTCCCCTGTAAAGCTGCGGGGCCTTCTTCCACTCCAACGTCTCTGCTGTCTGACACAACGGGAGCTGCTGTGG
>NW_011180162.1:0-440 GCF_000146605.3 Meleagris gallopavo
GTCCGGAGAGTCCTCATGTGGGTCTGAGTGGTCCTGGAGTCATCCAGAAGGGTCTGGAGATGTCCCAGAGGGGTCTCTTTGAGATCAGAGGGTCCCCAGGGGGTCCGGGAGTCCTCCAGAGGTCTCCAATGGGGATTTTGAGGACAACCTCACATAGTGACACGTTCTCGCTCTGCTTTGTCCCCCTGGGATCACCCCCAAAATGTCTGTTTCCATTAAAATCAATACTGTGTCAATTTTGTTGTCTTTCTTTCCCATTTCCTTTCAGAAATGGATGGTTCTCATCAAATTCCCATCCAGAGCCCTACGGAAACAACTCCCCCAGGGCCACCGGGTGACACCGGGACAACCGCCGGCAGTGCCACCACCGGGACAACCGCCTGTCCCCGAAGTTCTCACTGTCACTGTCACCGTGGAGGCACAGAATGGCCCGGGTTGGG
>NW_011180163.1:0-422 GCF_000146605.3 Meleagris gallopavo
CCCGTTTTCCTGCATCACCCACCAAGTGGACCCAGGTCCCTGGGCAAAAAACAGTTCCACAAAGAGGTTTGTCCTTCTCAGAGGCTGGAAGAACCCAAACTGCCTTTCCCAACATATTCTTTACATGTACAACAGGGACTTTATCTCCCTCTACGGTATGTAGGGAGCTGGACTGGGTTGGACCATCACGACTGATAGATCCTCTGGTATTGACTAACCAGGTGGCTTCTGCCAAATGCTTCTCCCAGTGCTTAAATGTACCGCCTCCCATTGCTTTCAGCATAGTTTTTAACAACCCATTGTAGCGTTCAATCTTACCTGAGGCTGGTGCATGGTAGGGAATATGGTAAATCACTCAATGCCATGATCTTTAGCCCTAGGTATTTAACAAGAGTAATTTTAAAATGAGTCCATTATCTGAC
>NW_011180164.1:0-438 GCF_000146605.3 Meleagris gallopavo
AGAACTGAGATATTCTTGTAGTGCTGCACTTTATTTTGTATTGCTGCTACCTTCATCGTCAGCCTTGCTGAACAGCAGGCTTCCTCTGTTCTTCAAGGAGCTTCACAAATGATGTATAGATTTGATTTTATTGTCTTTGAAGCCCCATAATTGATATAATTTTGAGGTATAAAAATGAGAAAAGAAAATGAGGTTAATGTTGTATAGGTTAATAAATTAGGGTGTAGGAAGATTGAAAAGTATGGCCTTGTCTGTGCATCCCATGGGAATTTTAGGTTGTTGCTGTTTTGGAAACCAGCAAAAATTTGGTTGTGTGTTCTTGGGTTCTTCTTTTTCTTTTTAATTCTTCCTTTCATTTCAAGCTTGCAAAAAAGATAGAAGCACAAAATAACTGATTACTTTTTTTTCCCTCTCTAAATCCATGTGCTTCAGTAAAAA
>NW_011180165.1:0-603 GCF_000146605.3 Meleagris gallopavo
GTGCTTAAAATGTACCGCCTCCCATTGCTTTCAGCATAGTTTTTAACAACCCATTGTATCGTTCAATCTTACCTGAGGCCGGTGCATGGTAGGGAATATGGTAAATCCACTCAATACCATGACCTTTAGCCCAGGTACCTACAAGAGAATTTTTAAAATGAGTCCCATTATCTGACTCAATTCTTTCTGGGGTACCATGTCGCCACAGGACTTGTGTCTCAAGACCTAGTATGGTATTTCGGGCGGTAGCGTGGGGTACTGCATAGGTTTCAAGCCACCCAGTTGTTGCCTCCACCATGGTGAGCACATAACGCTTACCATTACGAGATCGTGGCAAGGTGATATAATCAACCTGCCATGCCTCCCCATATTTGTACTTTTGCCATCGCCCTTCCTCCCAGAGAGGTTTCATTCTCTTGGCTTGTTTAATTTTGGCACACGTGTCACAGTCATGAATGATTTGCGCAATAGCATCCATAGTTAAATCCACCCCTCGGTCTCTAGCCCACTTATATGTCGCATCTCTCCCTTGATGGCCTGAGGTCTCATGGGCCCATCGGGCTAGAAATAATTCACCCTTGTTCTGCCAGTCCAGATCTGTTT
>NW_011180166.1:0-350 GCF_000146605.3 Meleagris gallopavo
GTTTCTTAAATTTGCCTTTCCGCTCTGAAATGTTGTGCTTTTACCTCCAGCCAACACAAACTGCAGTGCACTTTCCTCTCCTCTCCTCCAACAAACACACCCTTTCATGCAGCCCTATTCAGATGAAGGTACCCAAACTACAGCTCACAGCGTTCGTACCCACACAGGCTTTCCGTTCCCCCCTTTCTCAGTAAGATTCAATCAAATCCCACGCTCCATCCCTAAAACAAAGTGTAATTTTTCCTTGTCACAGAAACCGGTCACCAATAGAAGCCTTGTCCTGTTAGCCCAACTCAGCAAAAATCCCTCAAATGCACTATTTTTACAGCCCAAACTAGCTCCTTCTTCAA
>NW_011180167.1:0-487 GCF_000146605.3 Meleagris gallopavo
TTGGGGGAGAAGATGTCCTCTTTTGGATGGAAAAGTAGCACTTGTGGGAGAAGCTGTCCAATGTTTGGGCCCAAGGTAGCATTACTGGGAGGTAATGTCATTGTATTGGAGAAGAGTGGTATTTCTTGGGGAGAATGTGTTCTTTTTGGAAGCCAACGGTGTCCTTTGGGGGGAAAAAGCGGCCTTTCTGGGAGAAAGTGTCCTAGTTTGGGGAGAAAATGTCATAGTGCGGAGTGTAGTGTAGCAGATTAGGGGGAATTGGGAGGTATTCCTAAGAGAACTGTCATTTCTGGGTGAAAAGGTCTTATGTGGGGGGAAAAAAGTGAGGAATGTGTGAGAAAGCTGGTGTTTCTGGGAGTAAATGCCATCTTTTGGGGGCTAGAAATGGTCTTTCTGGTGGATGTGCCACATCTTTGTGAGGCAATTGGTGTTGTGATGGCCAATGGCATATTATTCTGGATCGAAATGGTCTTTCCGCAGTAAAATG
>NW_011180168.1:0-462 GCF_000146605.3 Meleagris gallopavo
AGTATTTGGCCCTAAAAATCACCCTCATGGCCTTTGCTTCTCGCTTGATTTCTGTGTCGTTTTGGAAACAAACACTAGAAAGAGGCATCCATGTGGTTTGGTTCTCTGATGGGCGGCTGTTGGGGAATGGCTGCGAGAGCAGGGCAGACATGAGGCTGTGTACGAGCATAACTAGTGCGGCAGCACAGGGTGCATTCTCATGAGAAAGCATTAGGATTTAAGATAGGAGGCACAACATCCTTGGGCAGCCTGTAAACAGCAGGCCTTAAACAGCAGGCCTACATCCGCAGCTGTGCTCTGTGGATGTGTGGGGGCTGATAAGCGGATGAGCTCAGTGGCAGGTGTGAATGCTGGCTGAGCATTGGTTGAAGTTAGGCAGCCCACCTAGACGCCCACCTTGTGCTCCAATAGTAGGTGAACACATGTGTCGTAGTGTGTATATAAGCTCTGTCTGTGCAACAA
>NW_011180169.1:0-388 GCF_000146605.3 Meleagris gallopavo
TTTGAACGTTTTGTTATTTCATCTCTTCAGCCTGCCCACTCTCCAGATCGGTTAGCCTGCATATCACACACAGTAGAACAGGCAAGTCATTCTAGTCCAATATAGTACTTTAAAGCAGGGCCAACTTGATATCTAGTGCATGTTAATCCAGACCAGCTAAATCTGAACACTGTCTGGGCCTGGAGATTCCACAGCCCCTTCAGACACCTGCTCCTGTGCTACGTTACTTTCACAATGAGTAACTTCTTCCCATGTCCAGTTCATATTTTCCTAGCTGTAGTTTTAGTTGTAACTTTCACCTAAAACTCCAGCTAATACTTGACACATGGAGAATAAAATCAATTACATCAATTTTTATTTCAGTTGATAGTTATATTGGAATTATTCA
>NW_011180170.1:0-379 GCF_000146605.3 Meleagris gallopavo
GCACATTCCACTTCCTTGCTGTTTCCACAGAGACCAACACATCTCTCCGGGCACTTGTTACGGCACTTGGGAGCACCGCAGCTCTGCTGCCACCTGTTGGACGCAATACAGTCATGAAGGCACTGCCCTGCATCCATGCCTCTTGCACAAACCTGTGTTCCTTGCTCGGAGCACATGGCTGCACTCTGTGCACGATGTTGCTTACCACCAGAGAAGGCTCAGCTACCCAACACCATTTTTGGCTTCCATCTTGTCTGAGAACTGCTCATTATGCACAGCCCTCATCTTTGCTTTGCTTTGGTGAGGTGGGGACTGCCATTGCTTCCTCAGTCCCACACACCCCTTCCATCCCACACTGCCATGGGAGATCAGGTTCTGG
>NW_011180171.1:0-426 GCF_000146605.3 Meleagris gallopavo
TGAGGTGAAGTCGTTGCAGTTCCTTGTGAAGTGATAAACGAGCTGTGGCCAGCTATGCTTGTTGGTGCTCAAGAATGCCACCTCAGCAAGCAGAGACTTTGACAACCCTGCTAGGAGAACAGAGAGAAGAAGGGATGGATGGAGATCAGACTCCTGGGCTGGCAATCAGTCTCTGCTGAGCATGTCCTGAGGAAGAGAAGTGTAGTAGTGAACACAGATATCTGGGGAGGTTGGCTTGCTCCCATTATTACAGTGCAACTAATGAAGGCGGCAAAGTGCCTCTGGCTACAAAACTTGCACCATGCTTGCTAGGCCCCAAGTGCTCTGTCTGCACAGATCATTTCCCACTGAAACCCATGCCTGCTTTTGGATTGGACCTTAAGTGTAGCCCCAGGTTAAAGGAGTGACAACCCCCATATTGGTAGG
>NW_011180172.1:0-463 GCF_000146605.3 Meleagris gallopavo
TGCAATTGCAATGGCGCGTCTCCTGCAAGCAGAAGGGCCCCCAGAAAACAGAGTTGCATCTTTTATTCCCTATTCCCCGACGCTTCTCTCTTTCTCCCCTGGTTCCTCACTGGCTGAGTACTTTAGGTTCTCAATCTTCTCGATGCTTTACTAAACATGCAAACACTAAATACTAAACATAAATTTCTGCTGCCTAAGCATAAATCTGGAGTTAACTAATTACCTTATTTCACACCTGGTCATTATTTGGCGGGTATCTGCTTGTCCTTCCTTCCACAAAGATGAGCCTGGGAGAAAGACAGGGCAGTGTGTTGGTGCCTGCCTGTCACATCCCAGCCTTCTCACACAGTCAGACGGTCCGGCCTTGTGTAGAGGCCCCGGCTTCTTGATGTCTGCTAAATCTGGTTTCCTGTTGCTGGCAGTTTCTTATCCTAACAATGTGTTTTCTAATCCCTAACACTAG
>NW_011180173.1:0-324 GCF_000146605.3 Meleagris gallopavo
GATGGCTGTAGCTATGTGCTAATTGCATCCATGCAGTGGGTGTTTTTTAAGGGCATTGTGTGCATCCTTGTTGTGTTTTAAATTCTGTTCTGCGTCTCTTCTGATTTCATTTTGCAGCCTGATGGAGTTGAAGGATTGCCTGGGCTCCTCCAGTTAGTGGTGTGAGATGTGTCCAGCAGGTAATGAACATCATGCACCCCATGTTGGTGCGCTGCTTGTATGCAGGTAGGTTTGCGATGTGATCCGACTCCCCCATGCTGACCATCCACAGCTAGATCAAGTTGCTCAGAGTCTGAGCCAGGCTCACCTTGAAAGGGCCAGCAC
>NW_011180174.1:0-479 GCF_000146605.3 Meleagris gallopavo
CTTGATGTCTAGCAGCTCTATGGGACCCCCTTGCGTTCCAGTGCTGTAACTCATGGGCTATTAGGCCCTTGAAATGGTCAAAGTTGGATCTCCTGAAGTCCAGGACTGCTGTGCTAATGATTGCTGCGTTTCTTGGATGCAAGATCCTGAACTCAGCTGTCTCACGGTTGAGGCGTGCAAGGCTGTCTGTAAACAAGAGGATTACTTTGTATTTTGCAGTTAGGTTAAATGCATTTTAGCTTCTGTATTCTTACCTGGAAGCTTATCCAACTGGCACTTTGTTAAATGGAAGATGGCATTGTCACAAGTTCAAGACATTTGGGACTACAAACCTCCCCAGCTCATTTGACAAGCGTCCAGACTGCACCAATAATTCAGGATGTTGAGTAGTCAGAGACAAACATCAGTGAGATTTGTGGCCTCTAGAAGCTTCTGTCATTCTGCATCAGTTTCCCTCGCCCGTGGCCATTATGCAAGAT
>NW_011180174.1:8919-9144 GCF_000146605.3 Meleagris gallopavo
ACAGAGAGCGTCCTGCTGTAACTCCACGAGAGGGGGGCTTCCCTGTCGTTCCAGGGGCTGGCAGGCATGTCATGGTAGGTTGGAGGAGAAACGGGGTGTCCCACAGTACTGTCCACACAAATCCTTTTCTGCTCTGGGAGCACTATGAAAAACCCTTCCTCTCACTTGCTGCTTGGCCTGTGTTCTTCCGTTGAAAATGTGGGCAGCAGTGTCCTCAGGAGGCCC
>NW_011180175.1:0-501 GCF_000146605.3 Meleagris gallopavo
AACACGAGACCGCTGCTGACGGCTGAAAGCGGCGTTCGGGGAGAAACGCGATTTCTCGGCCAGCTACGGCAAAGTCTCCGGAGCGGTTCAGCGCGAATGCCGCTTTCTACGCGTGAGAGCGAAGGAGTGCGATTCCGACGCTGACAAGTGCGAATTCAGCCTCCTGCACTACCTGCGAGTGGGGGGTTTTTTCTCCGCAGTACTGAAAGGATCTCTCCCCACTTTCTGAAACGCTCTCCCTGAGAGCACTACAGCTGTCGCTCCTCGAACTTGCAAATGCCTTATTAGAGCTTGTTTCCCCTTCCACTCTTTTCCTGTCTGAATGCAGATGTGTAGCAGTGGAAAACCTGACTAGAATGAATTGTGGCTCGAAATAAAGGCAGAGACATAGTATTCAGAGGTAGGCGAAGTGCATTCTGCATGTAGCCAAGGCGAACTGCAAACCGCTCCTTTCCGATGCGCGCACAGGAGCCCGCTCACTGGTCGGAGAAAAGCAGCCGG
>NW_011180176.1:0-509 GCF_000146605.3 Meleagris gallopavo
TACGCCAGTGTCTTCTGGAAAATGGACGGCAGACGTCTTGCATGGTGTGTTGCTGTGTCATCCTTAACATCTACTTCTAATTTGGGTTTCCATTTTCCTTGTCAGAAAAACATTTTTGCTTGACTGAAAAATCCTGCTCAGAATTTTAGGTAATTTTATCAGTTCTTTTCAAAACGAATTCCTGCTGTATCACTTGCATTTTCCTATCTGTATCTGTACAGGTATTTTCCTTTCCGAATACAAAGTAGTCATGATTACTGATCACTATAAAACAAGCAGCTTTCAGTTCAGTGAAGAAACAATCTTTCTCCATTGCTATAATTTTTAATAGACTGCACTGAGTGCAGTAATTTATTGTTGGGTACAATCTAGAACTTTGAGAACCTTTAGCAATGATTTCTCTTTGCCTACCTGAAACCCACAAAAGATTCCTCCTGAAGATGAATTTTCTTACCAAAAGTACAATTGCCTGCAGAAGCTGAAGAGCAGATCGGGAGTGCAACAGTCAA
>NW_011180177.1:0-355 GCF_000146605.3 Meleagris gallopavo
CTGAGCAGCTCTGTAGATTGCGGTGTGTGGTGGGAAGTTCTCCTCAGAGAGCTTTGGGTGCAGAATTGCCTGCAGGGAAGGCGCTGCCAAATCCTCGGCCGCCTCCTGTGCTGGAGCCCCACAGGCGTCCCAGGGTGGCTGTTGTCTTTACTGCCTTCACGGAAAAGACCACTCAGTTCAATCCTTGGTTTCTCTGAGGTTTATCTTAATGCTTTCTGTTAAGGTCCAGGGGGATGGAAGGTGGCATGGGAAGATGGAAGATATTCCACGGGACTGTCCCACTTGCTAACGAGAATCATGAAGACGGCGGCACGTGGTGAGTGCATTTCTGTCTGTTCCCTGAAAGGCTTGGGAA
>NW_011180178.1:0-426 GCF_000146605.3 Meleagris gallopavo
GGTTCGGCCCGGTTCCGTGACTAGAAGGGCGGAGGGATCCGCGGATTCTCGCCCCTAGATATAAAGAAAATAGGGGACCCCGAAATAATTGAAAACAGTGTCAACAATCTAGAGGTAATACTAAGTGATTTTCCTAAAATATGGTAATCAACAGAATTTTTTATAAAGGGAGAGAGAATGTGAAATTGATGGTGGATTGGCCTTACCATAACGCTGAGATGAGAAGCGCAGGAAGAGAAGCGCAGGCAGAGAAGCGAGAATCAGGTGACCTTGCCGGGAGTTATATCTCCTCGCTGACCGCAAAGCCCCCTGGGGAAACGTAGCTCTTCTTCTCCTCTGGACAGGCACCCGGAACTTGAGCATCAGCAGTCAAACCCCCAGTGCATTGCATGATGTTATGATGTGGAATACTGATAATGAAAAATC
>NW_011180179.1:0-485 GCF_000146605.3 Meleagris gallopavo
GGGGAAGGTCTTCCCCCTGAGCTGGGACCTGCTGCTGTAGGAAGCCCTCCAGCCTGGAGACGAGCTCTCTCAGAAAGGACTTTCTGCACCGCTTTCGCGTAGATCTGTGCATTGGGCTCAGCACCTCTCTCTGGCAAGAAAGGAGAAGCAAGAAGATATAACAAGAGTGCAGTACTACTTCCAGTCTGCAGAATGGGCCACAACGCTAGCGCATCTCATCTGGAGTGTTCACGGTCACGGATCTGAGGATCGTGGGTGAACTGTGGGTTTGTATTTCAAATCAGCACACGGAAGGTAACTGTAAATCCCGGGGATTAAGACCCCAAGCAACACGCAGTGAGAACAGTCCCGGGAAGAACAGACAGAAAGCCTCGTTAGAAAGACAGTGCACCTAACCCAGATGCCTGTTGTGTGCCTGTACCTCTCTTGGGTGTCATGTCGTGGTCTGTGGCTCCCTCCTGCCTTTCTGCAAGGCTGCGCTTCAG
>NW_011180180.1:0-461 GCF_000146605.3 Meleagris gallopavo
GATTAACGCTCAGGAAAGAGGCAATGCTAAGCAGAGCAGCCTCTACAGTATTGTGGAACAGTTTTTACAACAGCCTTGCAGGCACGAGGCAAATCATGGAGACGGGCTGCCCCTTCTAGAGGCACCCCAAGCCACGCTGCACGCTGACTCGAGCGAAAAGACAGAGCTGTTGCACCAGGATAGGCGAGCAGCCTTCAGCCCTTCACAGCACTCTACTGCAAAGCCCCTCTTGGCCTCCCCACCACGGTTCCCTTTCCGCGTTACAGGCGATACGTCCCACCAGAGAGGAGAGACCACGCGCTGGCACACCAACCACATGGAAATCCACGGTCAGCGAGCACTCGGTGCTGAGCATCTGCACCCACCTGCCTGAGCTCAAAGGACGCGACGCTGCTGTCATCGTGGAGCAGGACAGTTATGGTATCTAAGGCCCACGTGCTCTCAGCGAGCAGCCCAGACTT
>NW_011180181.1:0-473 GCF_000146605.3 Meleagris gallopavo
GCCTGCTTTCTCCCCCAGAATACGACATTTTCTCCCAGGACTACCTGCTTTCTCCAAAAAACGGGACATTTTCGCCCAGAAATACCACTTTCTCCAGAAAAATATGACAGTTGGGGCCAGAATTAACAGTTTCCTCACCCCAAAATATGACATTTCGAGCCGGAAATAACAGTTTACTCACCCAAAGTGTGACATTTTCTCCCACAAATCCCAGGGTTGTCCAAAAAATATCGAATTTTCTTGCAGGAATACCAGTTACTCCCCCAATAGGACATTTCCTCTCCGATATGACAGTTTTCCTGACAGAAAATTTGAAAATTTCCCCAGAAACACTAGCTTTCTCCCAGAATTAGGACATTTCCTGCCAGAAATAACACTTTTCTAGCCCAAAGTGGGACATTTTCTCCCAGAATTACCAGTTTTCTCACCCAAAATACGATCTTCCTGCCAGAAATGCCAGATTTCTCACCCCA
>NW_011180182.1:0-315 GCF_000146605.3 Meleagris gallopavo
CCGCAGGTGTTCGACGTTCCCCCTCCTGGTGTCAGGAATGCATCCTGGCCACCAACATCGCCGAGACCTCGGTCACCATCGACGGCATCCGCTTCGTGCTGGACTCCGGTGCGCCGCGCCGCTGCCCTCCTTCCCCTTCCCCAGCTCCTTTCTTTTCCTCCTTTTCCTTCTTTTTTACCCCCTTACTTCCTCCTTTTCTTTCCTCTCTTGCTTTTCCTTCTTCGCCCTCCTCCTTTCTCCCTTTTCCCTTTTTTCTTCCCTTTTTTCTTCCCTTTTTTCTTCCCTTTTTCTTCCTTCTTCCCTTCTTTCTTCCTT
>NW_011180183.1:0-461 GCF_000146605.3 Meleagris gallopavo
ATTATTTTCTTTACCAATCAGGGGTCTTACCTGATGATCAGTGCCCGTCATTTGGATCCTAAGCGGGGTAGCCCACGTCGTCTGCAACATTCTCAGGGCACTGGGTCTACCATCTCGGGGTCTTTCATTCAGGTCTCGCAAGGTTTCCTACAGTCTCTTTGTCACCCCTGCAGAGACTGGGAGTCTGTCTTCAGGGCAGCCTTAAGAATACCATGATTACGTTATATAACGTTCGATGAGGCCTGCCCCCGTTGCATTATATGGCAGGTGGAATCGCCAGTCAATGTTATTTTCTTCTGCCCAGCGTTGTATCAGTGCACCAGTAAAATGAGTGCGTTGGTGGCTCTCGATGACTTGAGGTGTCCCGTAGGCAGACATCAGTTCTGTGAGTGCCTTGATGGTATATGCCTGGTTTGCTTTCGGTACTGGATAAGCCTGCAGTAGCCCACTTGCAGCGTCAA
>NW_011180184.1:0-415 GCF_000146605.3 Meleagris gallopavo
TGGGAGTAAATGCCATCTTTTGGGGGCTAGAAATGGTCTTTTCTGGTGGGATGTGCCACATCTTTGTGAGGCAATCGGTGTTTGTGAGGGCCAATGGCATATATTCTGGATCGAAATGGTCTTTCCGCAGTAAAATGCCAAAAGTCTGGGAGTAAGTGTCATGATGAGGAATGTAATGGAGTGTAACTGGGAGGAACTGGGAGGAATTTCTCGGAGTCGTGGTCTTTGTGGGTGCATATGTCCCATTTTAGGGAAGGAAAGGAGTATTTCTTAGCCAAACTGCCATAGCATTTAGGGAAAATGTCCTATCCTTGTGAGACAAGTGGTATTTGTGGGAGAAGATGTCCTATTCTTGGTTGCAAGTGTCCAATTTGGTCTTGTCATCTAGTCTTCTTGGGAGAAAACGTGCGGTAGT
>NW_011180185.1:0-499 GCF_000146605.3 Meleagris gallopavo
AAAGACCCTGAAAATTTAAACAGATATTTGAGACAGGAATGTCGCGGCTCAGGAAGATCTGAGGAGGCCCAAATTATTTGGGGCCTGGCTAATGCTTACCGGGCCTTATTCAATACTATCCTGGAGAGGGAGAGAGTTTGTGAAATTGAAAAGGAGAGTCTCAGGGAAACAGTGCAAAATGAGCGAGAGAGTCTCCTGGTCGAGAGAAACAGCCTCCAATCTGAGAGAGATGCCCTCCGAATTGAGAGAGACTCCCTGCAATCCAAACTCAACAGTCTTCAATCTCAACAAGACACCCTCCAATCTGAGCTAGATCCTCTCATAATCGAACGAGACAGGCCTCCGAGCTGAACTGGAGGATGAGAGCATTGGAACTGACCAACCTGATCAACTACAAGAAGCACCACAATTGATGTCACTCGCCCCTGTAAGAGGACGGAAAATGAAACGAATCTCGACTCAGTTAGAAGAGAAGAAAGAAGAGGAGAGAGGTCCAGAG
>NW_011180186.1:0-484 GCF_000146605.3 Meleagris gallopavo
GGTATGTAGGGAGCTGGACTGGGTTGGACCACCACGATTGATAGATCCTCTGGTATTGACTAACCAGGTGGCTTCTGCCAAATGCTTCTCCCAGTGCTTAAATGTACCGCCTCCCATTGCTTTCAGCATAGTTTTTAACAACCCATTGTATCGTTCAATCTTACCTGAGGCCGGTGCATGGTAGGGAATATGGTAAATCCACTGAATACCATGACCTTTAGCCCAGGTACCTACAAGAGAATTTTTTAAAATGAGTCCCATTATCTGACTCAATTCTTTCTGGGGTACCATGTCGCCACAGGACTTGTGTCTCAAGACCTAGTATGGTATTTCGGGCGGTAGCGTGGGGTACTGCATAGGTTTCAAGCCACCCAGTTGTTGTCCTCCACCATGGTGAGCACATAACGCTTACCATTACGAGATCGTGGCAAGGTGATATAATCAACCTGCCATGCCTCCCCATATTTGTACTTTTGCCATCGCC
>NW_011180187.1:0-511 GCF_000146605.3 Meleagris gallopavo
AGAGCCACCCTATAATGTCCCCTGAACAACCCAAGAACAGACCCATCACTGTCCACAGCCTCCTCTGGGTTACGGTGCTGACAGGGCTATGGGTCATGTGGAGCCTTGGGGGCACGCCAAGTTATAAGGGGTTATGGGGTCATGAGGGGTTATGGATCAGGGCTCCAGCTTTGGGCCACAGGGAACCCTAACACCCTCTCAGGAAGAAATCAATAAATGCACTCCAACACTGCCACACATCCCCCATTCTCACCCCAAACCCCTCCCCACGTGCCCCCAGACCCCCTACACTCCCCATGCCACCCCATGTCCCCACACCCACAAGTCCCACTGTATGGGGCTGCTGAATCATGGCCTGAACCTTTGATTGATCACCTGAGGTGAGCAATGAGTCAGCCATGGGAGCACAGGTGAAGGCAATTCAGCTGTGCTGCAAGGGAAGGGGGTGGAGCCTGGCTCCACCTCTCCTAGACCCATTTAAGAGCTGACTGCCAGTGGAGAAGGATCTCTC
>NW_011180188.1:0-431 GCF_000146605.3 Meleagris gallopavo
CATGTGACAGCATCATAGAAGGCCACCAAGTTGGTCGAGCACGACCTCCCCTTGGTGAACCCATGCTGACTACTCCTGATAACCTCCTTTTCTCCCAGGTGTCTGGAGATGGTATCCAGCACAAGCTGTTCCATCACCTTTCCAGGGACAGAGGTGAGGCTGACAGGCCTATAATTACCCGGATCTTCCTTCTTGCCCTTTTTGAAGACCGGAGTGACATTGGCTATCCTCCAGTCTTCAGGGACCTCCCCTGTTGTCCAAGACCTCTCAAAAATAATGGAGAGCGGTTCGGCAATGACCTCTGCCAGCTCTCTCAGCACACGTGGATGCACCCCATCAGGTCCCATGGACTTGTGGACCTTAGTACTGCCTAGGCGCTCACGCACGTCCTCTTTCCTGACTAAAGGGAGTCTCCCATTCCCCAGACCCTC
>NW_011180189.1:0-353 GCF_000146605.3 Meleagris gallopavo
GTGAGGCCAGTCTCTTTTCAGTGGTACGTGGAGACAGGACGAGGGGAAACGGACATAAGCTGCAGCATAGGAAGTTTCGCACAAATGTGCGTAAGAACTTCTTCACGGTGAGGGTGACGGAGCACTGGAACAGGCTCCCCAGGGGGGTTGTGGAGTCTCCTTCTCTGGAGATATTCAAGTCTCGCCTGGACGCCTACCTGTGCGACCTGGTGTTAGGGACCTGCTTTGGCAAGGGGAGTTGGTCTCGATGATCTCTAGAGGTCCCTTCCAACCCCCTTACAATTCTGTGATTCTGTGATTCTGTGATTCTGTGATTAGAGCTACTCAGATCAGGATGGATTTGGAACTTGACT
>NW_011180190.1:0-506 GCF_000146605.3 Meleagris gallopavo
TGACAGATTGAGAGTGATGAAGTGTCTGAATAAAGAAAGGAACAGAAGGAATAGACATTACTGGATTCTATCAGACGCCAATATTCATTTGAAAAACATACTGGACACGTAGAGTAAAAAGCAACACAGGATCAACCTGCAACTATTTATTCCACTGTCTCAGTGATGGTAGCTATTTTACAAACTCTATGTATTTCTAATAAAAAAACCACAAATTCCTCCTCCAGTGTGTAATCAAATTAAGTTCATTTATGAGTTTAGGTAGAAAAAAAGACTTCTGCTGGTCTCGGTAACACAGCTACAAAAGCACTGTACAGGATATTCGCAGATATGGCGTAAGCCAAAGTTTGGAAACAGAACACTTCCTTTGTTGATTCTGCTTTTGTTGATGTACATTACCATAGCTTTGATTATGGCAGTAAGGTTTCCTGGGCCATCGGTCAGAGTGCAGAGCGTCCAGCTCCTTCGAAGCGTCCGTCCGCTCACACGTACAACCAGCCTGGCTG
>NW_011180191.1:0-430 GCF_000146605.3 Meleagris gallopavo
ACCCATCATGCTACTGATGCCACTTGGAGTAAGTGGATTGCGCTGATTACGCAGCGAGCGCGGATGGGGAATCTCAACCGTCCAGGAATCCTAGAGGTGATCATGGACTGGCCTGAAGGCAAAAAGTTTGGAACACCGCCAGCAGAAGAGATATCACGTGCTAAAGAGGCCCCACCATATAATGAACTACCCGAAAATGAGAAGACATACGCCCTATTCACAGATGGATCGTGTTGTATTGTGGGGAAACACCGCAGATGGAAAGCCGCTGTGGGGAGCCCCACACGACAAGTTGCAGAGGCAACTGAAGGAAAAGGAGAATCGAGCCAATTTGCAGAGGTAAAGGCTGTCCAACTGGCCTTGGATGTTGCTGAACGGGAGAGGTGGCCAATGCTTTATGTTTACACTGACTCGTGGATGGTGGCAAATG
>NW_011180192.1:0-549 GCF_000146605.3 Meleagris gallopavo
TCTTTGCTTTTTCATGTTGCTGCAGAGGCTTCTGCTGCTGCTGCATGGGTTGATGTTGGTTTCCTCGGTTGGTTTTCCGTGTTGTTTTTCTGTGGTTTCTGCCTTAGTTTCCTGCTCCTTCTGCATTGCAATGCATTGGGCTATTTTTCAGTGGTGTTGATTTTTTTCCCCTTCTGTTTCTGTTCTTGGAAGTGCTTTTTCCTTTCCTAAGCGTATTCCCCTCTGTTTGTGAGGATTTCAAGTGCTTTTGCTTTGGTTTCCTTGGCATTTCAGCACTTGGTCCTTCTTTTACTTTTTGTGGTGTTGCTTGGCTTTAGTTTGCTCTTTGGTTTTTGTTGGCATCGTGGCCTTGCACTGCTGTTAAATTTTCCTTCTTTCTTTCCATTGCGAAGCCCTGCTGAGCGTTTGTATCTGTTTACTTTGCTAGGCTTCTTTGCTCTGCCATGCTAGTGCATTGAATTCATTGGCTTTCCTGTTGTATTTCTCGTACCTTCGTTTTGCTTTGCTTTCTTCTCCTTCCTTGTATTGCGGTTTGTCCTTCGTTCTTTT
>NW_011180193.1:0-467 GCF_000146605.3 Meleagris gallopavo
TAACTAGCTTCTATAACAGATTCCATCTGACTTTTTAAAATTATTTTGTTGAGGCCCAGGGTCACTGTGCACGTGGGACACAGGCTGTGGCTGCTGCCCCCAGGGGACCCACATCCCGCCCCGGGCTGCTGACAGCCCTCCTCCTGCCCAAAGTCCTGGGGCACAAACCCTGCAGGGACGGGGCTTCTCCTTGGCCAGTGACACCTTCTGACATCCTCTGATGGCCAGTGGAGTCCTCTGCAGACCAGTGGAGCCCTGATGATCTCTGACATCCTCCAGTGATCAACAAAGCCCTCAGCAAAGCCAGCTCTGTGCGTCTGTGTCCTTGTCCCCGCGCTCAGCAGGCTGCCATTCCTCCCTGGTCAGCAGGGCTGTGTGCCCGTCATTGCCGTGATGAACAAACTGCTGCTTCACAAAGATCTCGGCCTGAGCAGAAATTTCTGCTTTGGAGTCGCGCTGCTACCAAG
>NW_011180194.1:0-425 GCF_000146605.3 Meleagris gallopavo
CTTTAGGGGCTGCCAGGGGCAACCGTGGTCTTCTTTTAGAGCTTGCAGGAGCAGCTCTGCTCTGACACCTTCTTCCTCTACTTCTTCACTGACTTTGGTGTCTGCAATATTCTTTCTTTCACATTTTTCCTCCTCCTCTCTCTCACAGCTACTGCACTGCTTCAGAAATAACGGGGATTTACAACTCCAGACTTGGCAAGAGCAAACAGTAGCCTTGACAGAAAAATGAGTGCTATATTTTCAGTTCTGAAATAACCAGCTTAGGGATGTTTAAAACGGGCTACAGGAGCTGACAGCACCGAGGGTGCTCCACAATAATGCCTGGATATTATTGTAAGCTGGAACTAGCAATGCAGGTGCTTGAAATACAAGAAGGGCCATTGTTTAATCAATGGATATACAGATGGTGTAGGTATATATCCAGG
>NW_011180195.1:0-501 GCF_000146605.3 Meleagris gallopavo
CCTATGGCCAGACAAGTTGCTGGGGAGAGCTGATGGACCTCTGAAGGTCTGCTTTTCTGGGAAGCCCTCACACACCAGACCTTTGCGGTTCCCTGCTCCCCACCCACAGTCCCTTCTGTGCAGTATGAATGCCGATCGCTAACCTGTGCCTAATGTCTTCACACTCCTCTCCAGAGCCGGTAGGCAACCCCTGGCAGCCGAAACAGATACCAGTCTCCCCACAAATCTATGAGCAAGCAGATGATCAGGCTTTGCGTAAGGGGGTGGCGCAGGACGTCAGACACGCTGAAGGCCTCTTGCTCGGTACGCGGGGACTGCTGCTTTGGGCCCTCTGGAACAACAGACTCGCTGACCCTGGACGGGACCCATCTGGGGTGTGGAGAAAGGCGAATCCAGAAGGGCCAGGTGGAGGCACGGCGCTCAGCATTGATGGGCAGCCTCTCCTCAGGACGCACAAGTTTTTGATCTCCATTTCCAGGACAGGTGCTTAGTCCAATCCAG
>NW_011180196.1:0-499 GCF_000146605.3 Meleagris gallopavo
GAAAAAGCACCGTTTTGCATGAAACAAAGATTTATGCTCTTGAGCTAAAATATGCTCTGAAAAATAACCCTGAAGTTAAGTTTCAGAGAGAACAAAACAAAATTCAAGAGAGAATTCTAAACATAATTACTGATAACTGTATTGAAGATTGCAAATTGATGGTCTCGTGCAGAAAATAATGGGTACAGTGCACAGAAAGGGAAGAAAGTAAAATCTAGTCTCTTCTTCTAGAATTGCCAAATGAACATTTGTAAGAAGGGAATAATTCTTATAGTGATTGTTTTATTATTTAGATAATACCAGCAGAAATGAATTTTATTTCTTTCATGAAGAAAGTGCCAGAGTCCTATATGGAACAATGCCAAATTCTTATCAGAGTAGCCAAAGGCCATACTGAGTTGCTTTCTGCTATTATACACTACAAGTATGTGATCTATTTAAAATTTGTTATCTAAAACCAAAATTAAAAAAACCCCAATCCTAATATAATACCATCTTT
>NW_011180197.1:0-352 GCF_000146605.3 Meleagris gallopavo
TGCACAGGGGTTGGACACTGTGCCTGGCAGCGCGTGCACGCAGCACAGCAGCAGCAGCAGGATAAGATGAGCTTGCACCTCAAGGCTTCCTGCGTGCATCAGGAACAGCACGCACACGGAAGGCAGGACAGAACAAACCACGGCACTCTCAGCAGTGCCGGGGCACACTACCCGTAGGCCACGGCTACAAACTGTTCCCTCCCTGCCTACCGTCTGCGCCTTTCTATCAGCCTCACAGAGCACGACTTACTGGCTTATGGCACCTGGAAACGGGCACGATCGCAGCGAGCGCACAGAGAAGCTGCAAAGTGGCTCCACTGAAGACACCGCGGCGCAGCTCGTTCTCCGCCAG
>NW_011180198.1:0-440 GCF_000146605.3 Meleagris gallopavo
TGGAGCTTCTGTGGGGTGTAAAGGGAGTCTGGGGGGAGTGAATGGGGTTGTGGGGGGAATGTAAAGAGAACAAGGCTGACCACGTGAGTGGAAAGGAGGTCTGGGGGTGGAGGGAGGAGTGGGAAGGGAGAACTGGAGGTTGTGGGGGCTTCTATGGGACGTAAAGGGGGTTTAGCTGGGGGAAACTGGGGGTCAAAATAGGGGAACAGGCTCCAGAGGGCAGGGAGAAGGGCATGGGGGTACAAGGGGACTCTAGGGGTCAGAAAATGGGGTCAGGAGTGGGGGGAGTAAGGGGACCCTGCAGGGCAAATTGAGGGGACTGGGGGATGGTAGGAGACTCTATGGATCAGAGTGGGGGAATGGGAGCGGGGGCTACTTGGGGGGACGGGGAACTCGGGGTGTCAGATAGAAGGGTACGGGGGGCGGACGGAATCTAAGGG
>NW_011180199.1:0-492 GCF_000146605.3 Meleagris gallopavo
GAAAGAAATGTTGAGGGAACTGGGATTGTTTCTGTGGGAGAAGAGAAAGCTCTGGAGATAGCTCATGACAGCCTTCCAAGACTCGAAGGGAGCGCATAAGCAGGAGGGGGCAACGGCTGTTTAGGAGGGTGGATAGCGATAGGACAAGGGGAAATGGTTTTCAAGTGAGACAGGGGAGGTTTAGGTTGGTTATTAGGAGGAAGCTTTTCACGCACAGGGTGGTGACGCGCTGGAATGTGTGCTTGAGAGTCACTTCCAGGATGATCTGCTCCATGATCCGTGACCAGCACAGAGGTGAGACTGACATGCTGGTAGTTCCCCACGTCACACTTTCTATCCTTCCTAAGAGGTGTGCCGTCACCTTTTTTCTCCTCACCAGGGACTTGACCTGACTGCCTCGACTTGTGAAGTCCCATGGAGAGTGGCTCGGTGACTGCAGCGGTGAATTCCCTCGGAACTCTGGGACTCATCTCGTCAGGACCCAAGGACTCC
>NW_011180200.1:0-455 GCF_000146605.3 Meleagris gallopavo
GTTTACCTGGGAGCCAATGACAGGACGCTCAGGAATGGCACAGAGCTGCATCAGGGGAGGTTCAGACCAGACAGTGGAAAACATTTCTTTACTGTTAGTGTGGCCAGCTGCTGATACAGGCTTCTTAGGGTGGTGGTTGATTCCCCACCAGAAAAAATGAAAGAGCTGAATTTACACAAACAAATGGAGGTGATTGCTCTTGAGGAAGGACCTTGCACAGAGAAATGCCCTTTTGGTGCATGTTGCCAACCTCTCCCTCGGCCATGTAGACCAATAGTAGTATGGAGGTTGGAGATCTTCCTGCTCTGGATTGGTTCCTTTTGTTGTCTCTTGGTGGGCTGTTTTCTCCAATCCTCAGGCCTATAAGATCTGGCAATGCTTGCAGAGTCTCAATTTAGTCTGTCTTTCTTCCTTATCTTGCAGTTAGAGTAAGCTGTGTGGCCTTCCTTACTTGC
>NW_011180201.1:0-423 GCF_000146605.3 Meleagris gallopavo
TTTTATGATTTGGGGTGCCTCTTATCTGTGCTGCATCAAGAATTATTACCCGTAGATGATTTTGTAATGGCTGTAGGAGCTACTGGCAAGAGAAGTTTTACTTTTTTGGGGACCAATTAAATACAGGCTAGGAGAACAAGTAGGAATACCTAAATTCTTGTACATGCCAGGTTCTCCAAAACCATTACTTGGGCATGACGTATTAGAACAGTTGAATGTAGAGATTAAATTCAGTAGAGAAAACTGGAGACTGAAAATTATAAGTCTGGCTTTAACACAAACTGGGAAAAGCAATATTGTACCCCCAGAAGTTACGTAAATCCTACATCAGGTATACACAGGATTGCAGGCATCAGGAAGGCCTGGCAGAGCCAAAAATGCAACCCAGTAAAAGTTAAGGTATAGATGGGAGTCAGCCCAGCC
>NW_011180202.1:0-341 GCF_000146605.3 Meleagris gallopavo
AATTAGCACATAGCCCTATTAATTACAGCCATCCAGCTTGAGATCCTCCAGAAAAGCAGAGCTCACAGCTCTGAAATCAAGCAGGAATCACTCACCCCATTCTAAGGGCTCACCCCACACCCCAAAGGAAGCAGTCTCCAGATTCAGATGCTGCTCTTACACCTAGCAGCCCTTCAGTGCACTTGCCATCCCCCAAAAAGAGAAGATCACAGCCCTGAAAGAAAAAAACAAACCACTTACCCCATTCCAAGGACCAATACTCCCCCACACTCTCAAGTGAAGGAAGCAGCTTCCAGGTCCAAATACCTACCAGCCCTTAAGTACGCTCAGGGTTCCCTGCT
>NW_011180203.1:0-435 GCF_000146605.3 Meleagris gallopavo
GTAGCTTTGATTTTTACTCCAAAAGCAATTGTTATTTCAGCGAATAGTAGTTGTATGTTGAGACTGGCTGCATTGAAAGAGTATCACAGTCACAAAACATGACGTACTTATGGAGTGCTTCATCATTCTTGTTGGCTTTTTGGTCTGTTCTGTTTCTTTGGTTTCTTGGTATAATAATGGGTTGGTATAAAAGAAATGAAATCTTACACAGGTGTAACTGAATGGATAGCAAATACTCTATTTGCTTCTCTATTTTCCCAGTTACTAGACCCTAACATTAGCTGAGTTTGACACATAATGAAAAGCTCTAAGTTCCTTATGTGGCCCTTAGAACACATAATTGCTTGTATGCTACTGGGTCTCTGAACCATCAAGTCCTATGTTGCTGTTGTTGCCAATAGCAATAGTTTCTATTCTTGAGCTCTAATGCAAGGT
>NW_011180204.1:0-426 GCF_000146605.3 Meleagris gallopavo
GGTTGGCCATGAGCCAGCAGTGTGCCCTCGTGGCCAAAAAGGCCAATGGCATTCTGGGGTGCATTAAGAAGAGCGTGTCCAGCAGGTCGAGGGAGGTGATCCTCCCCCTCTACTCTGCCCTGGTAAGGCCTCATCTGGAGTACTGTGTCCAGTTCTGGGCTCCCCAGTACAAAAAAGACAGGGATGTCTTGGAAAGAGTCCAGCGGCGGGCCACAAAGATGGTGAAGGGCCTGGAGCATCTCCCCTATGAAGAAAGGCTAAGTGAACTGGGTCTGTTTAGCCTTGAGAAGAGACGACTGAGAGGGGACCTGACCCAGGTTTATAAATACCTGAGGTGTGGCGGCCATAGCGGTGAGGCCAGTCTCTTTTCAGTGGTACGTGGAGACAGGACGAGGGGAAACGGACGATCAGCTGCAGCATAGGAAG
>NW_011180205.1:0-523 GCF_000146605.3 Meleagris gallopavo
GTATAGTAACTTTGTTTCAACATCTACATCAACTCTAACTGAACACAAAGTCCTATGGCAAATTAGTTGCAGAATGTTTGAAAATACGATGTGTTGGAAATATCCGAATAATTTTGCCAGGACGGTATCTCTGATAAAAGCAGATTTTATTCGCGATTGCAATGGCGGGCGTCCCGCAAGCAGGAGCGCACCTATGGATACAGCATGACAACTTTTATACCCTTTTTCTCTCCCTTACCTCCCCCTTCTCCCCCATTTCCCCACTTGCTGGGTACTCCGGGTTCACAATCTTATCAGAGGATTTAATTGGATCGTTATCTGGTGTTCAGTGCTCTTCTTGTCCTATTGATATGGTGATTTGCTTGGAATTCTTGTTAAACAAAGAGTACGGAGGGGAGGGGAGATGTCCGATCTTCTCCAGGCATTCCCCGTATCATGTAGTGAATTGTCCTTTTAAATTGGCAGAATACTGTTGCAATGTGTGACATATATTCTCAATGTTGGCTATACATATATACATACA
>NW_011180206.1:0-490 GCF_000146605.3 Meleagris gallopavo
AAGGTCCCACTTGGAGTTTGTGGCAAAAGAGCCTCAGGAGAGACTCGAGGCCCGACCCCTGGGATTCTGGAGTCGGGCGTACAGAGGGTCTGAAGAGTGCTACACTCCAACTGAGAAGGAGATCTTGGCCGCGTATGGAGGGGGGTTCGGGGCTGCTTCTGAAGTAATCGGTACAGAAACACAGCTCCTTCTGGCACCTCGACTGCCAGTGCTGAACTGGATGTTCAAGGGAAAGGGTCCCTCCACCCATCATGCTACTGATGCCACTTGGAGTAAGTGGATTGCGCTGATTACGCAGCGAGCGCGGATGGGGAATCTCAACCGTCCAGGAATCCTAGAGGTGATCATGGACTGGCCTGAAGGCAAAAGTTGGAACACCGCCAGCAGAAGAGATATCACGTGACTAAAGACGGCCCCACCATACAATGAACTACCCGAAATGAGAAGACATATGCCCTATTCACAGATGGATCGTGTTGTATTGGTAGGG
>NW_011180207.1:0-307 GCF_000146605.3 Meleagris gallopavo
TTTGTTCATTCAGATACCTCCCAACTATCTGGCTGACGTATGATCTTCAGGGAGATTATTAATCCATCTCTCCAAACTCTGATGTACTTTTGGATCTACTCCTTAAATGTGATTCTCTCTCTCCCTTCATATCTCTGTGTATAATCAATGGATACACAGAGAGTATATCTACATATCCAGGAGCTTGGCTAACGTCATTTAGATTGGAGTAAAGAGGAAGACACCCACCCTATCCTGGGCTCGCGAGATGAACTCCTGATGGAGCGCATCTCCAGAGAGATCCTTCCCTGCTGGCAGTCAGCTCTTC
>NW_011180208.1:0-558 GCF_000146605.3 Meleagris gallopavo
TACTTTTCCATCCAAAAGAGGACATCTTCTCCCCAAAGAATGCTATTTCCTCCCGGAAACAAAGCAGCTTTCTCACAAATGCGTGGCATTTTCCAACCAACTATGCTACTCTCTCCCAGAAAGAGCACTTTTCTGACAAGTACCTTCCCTTTTCTCTCAAAAATACTGCTGGACACTCCTCAACAGGACATTTGCTCCCATCTACACCCCGTTTTCTCCCCAAAGGACCCCTTTTCACACCAAAAATACCACACTTGCCCTCCAAGAGAAGTCAGTCTTTCCCACTATTGCCCACTTTTCTCCCACGTACTTGTCATTTTCTCCCAGAAATACCACATTTCACTTGGAAATTGGGCCTGTGCTTCCAAAAAGATGATATTTTCTCCCAGGCATACCTGTTTTCTTCAAACTACCGCACGTTTTCTCCCAAAAAGACTAGATGACAAGACCAAATTGGACACTTGCAACCAAGAATAGGACATCTTACTCCCACTAATACCACTTCTCTCCCAAGGATAGGATATTTTCCCAAATGCTATGGCAGTTCTGCTAAGAATA
>NW_011180209.1:0-415 GCF_000146605.3 Meleagris gallopavo
GCCGGGCTCTGGAATGGGTAAACGCTGGCGGGTGTGCATCGCCCTTACCTGCTGGGCAGACAATGACCAGTCAGCAAAGTGAGGTTCCGGGGCATGCCGGGAAATGCAGATTCCACTTCCTTGCTGTTTCCACCGAGACCAACACATCTCTCCGTGCAGTTGTTGCGGCACTTGGGAGCACCGCAGCTCGGCTGCCACCTGTTGGACACAATACAGTCATGAAGGCACTGCCCTGCATCCGGGCCTCTTGCACAAACCTGTGCTCCTTGCTCGGAGCACATGGCTGCACTCTGTGCACCATGTTGCTTGCCACCAGAGAAGGCTCAGGTACCCAACACCATTTTGGCTTCCATCTTGTCTGAGAACTGCTCATGATGCACAGCCCTCATCTTTGCTTTGGTGAGGTGGGGACTGG
>NW_011180210.1:0-301 GCF_000146605.3 Meleagris gallopavo
GGCCAGCTCCGGCAAAGTCTCCGGAGTCGGTTCAGCGCGAATGCCGCTTTCTACGCGTAGAGAGCGAAGGAGTGCGATTCCGATGCCGACAAGTGCGAATTCAGCCTCCTGCACTACCTACGAGTGTGGGGTTTTTCTCCGCAGTCCTTGAAAGGATAGCTCTGCACTTTCTGAAACGCACTCCCTGAGAGCACTACATCTGTCGCTCCTCGAACTTGCAAATACCCTTATTAGAGAGGGTTCTCCCTTCCACTCTTTTCCTCTCTGAATGCAGATGTGTAGCCGTGGAAACCCTCACTAG
>NW_011180211.1:0-377 GCF_000146605.3 Meleagris gallopavo
TGGTAGTTCCCCGCGTCACACTTTGTATCCTTCCTAAGAGGTGTGCTGTCACCTTTTTTCTCCTCACCAGGGACTTGACCTGACTGCCTCGACTTCTGAACTACCATGGAGAGTGGCTCGGTGACTGCAGCGGTGAATTCCCTCGGAACTCTGGGACTCATCTCGTCAGGACCCAAGGACTCCTGGATGTTTGGGTCCTCTGGTGGTCCAGAACCTGATCTCCCATGGCAGTGTGGGATGGGAACGGGGTCTGTGGGACTGAGGAAGCAATGGCAGTCCCCACCTCACCAAAGCAAAGATGAGGGCTGTGCATAATGAGCAGTTCTCAGACAGATGGAGCAAAAATGGTGTTGGGTACCTGAGCCTTCTCTGGTGGT
>NW_011180212.1:0-482 GCF_000146605.3 Meleagris gallopavo
CCCATAAGCACCAGGGCCTGGGAACGTGACGCTACATCCAGTTGCTTTTGGAAGGCCTCATCAGCCTCCTCATCCTGATCAGGGGGCCTGTAGTACTCACCCACAACAGTGTCACCCTTACCAGCCTGCCTCTTGATTCTCACCCATAAGCTCTCCACTGCTACATCACTCTCCCCCAAGTGAAGTTCAATACATTCTAGCTGCTCTCTCACATAAAGAGCAACTCCACCACCCCACCGAGCCAGCCGATCTTTCCTAAAAAGCACATAGCCCTCCATGACAACATTCCAGTCATGTGAGCTGTCCCACCACGTCTCCGTGATCGCAATGAGATCATGACCTCGCAACCGCACGCAGAACTCCAGCTCTTCCTGTTTATTCCCCATGCTACGCGCATTAGTATACAGGCACTTAAGAGAAGCAGCATCCCTCCACCCCTCTCCAAGCCTTTCAACTCCACTGTCCTCCACCCATCAAGTTCT
>NW_011180213.1:0-498 GCF_000146605.3 Meleagris gallopavo
CGTTTCAACTCTCAGCACTGCTGCGCTCCTCGGGAGCGATGGCCACAGACAAAGCAGCCGTCAGTCAGCTGTAAGAGCATCCCGGTACTCTGCAAGAGGACAGAGTGCTCTGTTCTGACAGCTTCCCGCAGCAGCCCCGCACTGAAATGCTTTGCGCGCTTCTTTGGAGCAAGCTGCTGAGGACAGAGGCAGTCACATCAGCTGCCTCTGCGTTCGCTGGGAGATGTTTCTGTGTTCACCAGTGCTCAACACGAGAGAGGGTTCCTTCTTTAACATCTCTATTATACCTTTTTAACCGAGTAGAACTGTTTTCTAAAAACGTTCCCAGCGCTACCAATGATGATATTCAAAACATCCGTATCTATATGGAATACAGAGATTCCAAAGGAATTAAAATTAAAAAAAGGACAGGGAGGGAAGCAGGGGGGAAGAGAGGGAGGGAGGAAAGAAGGGAACCAGCGAAGCCCCGCTCTGTGCATCTGCGTCCTTGTCCCCGGG
>NW_011180214.1:0-437 GCF_000146605.3 Meleagris gallopavo
GTAATGGTAAGCGTTATGTGCTCACCATGGTGGAGGCAACAACTGGGTGGCTTGAAACCTATGCAGTACCCCACGCTACCGCCCGAAATACCATACTAGGTCTTGAGACACAAGTCCTGTGGCGACATGGTACCCCAGAAAGAATTGAGTCAGATAATGGGACTCATTTTAAAAATTCTCTTGCAGATACCTGGGCTAAAGGTCATGGTATTGAGTGGATTTACCATATTCCCTACCATGCACCAGCCTCAGGTAAGATTGAACGATACAATGGGTTGGTAAAAACTATGCTGAAAGCAATGGGAGGCGGTACATTTAAGCACTGGGAGAAGCATTTGGCAGAAGCCACCTGGTTAGTCAATACCAGAGGATCTATCAATCGTGGTGGTCCAACCAGTCCAGCTCCCTACATACTGTAGAGGGAGATAAAGTCCCTG
>NW_011180215.1:0-465 GCF_000146605.3 Meleagris gallopavo
GTGGGGGAGTATTGGTCCTTGGAATGGGGTAAGTGGTTTCTTTTTCTCTTTCAGGGCTGTGATCTTCTCTTTTTGGGGGATGGCAAGTGCACTGAAGGGCTGCTAGGTGTAAGAGCAGCATCTGAATCTGGAGACTGCTTCCTTTGGGGTGTGGGGTGAGCCCTTAGAATGGGGTGAGTGATTCCTGCTTGATTTCAGAGCTGTGAGACTCTGCTTTTCTGGAGGATCTCAAGCTGGATGGCTGTAATTAATAGGGCTATGTGCTAATTGCATCCATGCGGTGGGTGTTTTTTAAGGGCATTGTGTGCATCCTTCGTTGTGTTTTAAATTATGTTCTGCGTCTCTTCTGATTTCATTTTGCAGCCTGATGGAGTTTGAAGGATTGCCTGAGCTCCTCCAGTCAGTGGTGTGAGATGTGTCCAGCAGGTATGAACATCATGCACCCCATGTTGGTGCGCTGCTTGT
>NW_011180216.1:0-353 GCF_000146605.3 Meleagris gallopavo
CTCCATAGAGCAAAGTGGTGAACTTAATTAAGGCCCAGTATGTTTTTAGCATTAAGAAAGAGGAGACAGTGGCATGCAGCCCCTTAAAAGGCAGTTTCAGTAGAGAAAGCATTTTTTCTCTTTTTTTTTTCTTTTACAGAAACAAGATAGCAAGGCTCAAAGTTTAAAAATATCCTAGAGTATTGGCCGTCCGCCTGGACTTTTCAAGGTCACGCTTTCAGACAGTACTGGTGAAACAGATAAACTTTCCCAATGAAGCTGTCTGAGAGCGGTAGAGAGAGATTTGTTCAAAAAGCTAAAAAGCAACTGTTGCCCGCATCCTCCACCAAGAATGTCAACGGTTTACGGGCTGG
>NW_011180217.1:0-439 GCF_000146605.3 Meleagris gallopavo
CTAAGGAGTTCAGGCCAGCACAGGGAGGACCGCAGAAGATGGCAGACTCGGCACCTGACGCTGAGGCCAGCCTGCCCGAGGGGCCACCAGCAACACCTGCGGTGTGGTGCTGCCGGCACACAAGGGCTCCAGGTCTGGGGAGTGCCAGCCACCAAGGGGCAGAGCTGGGCTCCAGCCGCGTCAGCAGGCTGTGGGCAGCAGGCTGCTGTGCCGGCGTCATCATGGGCAGCAGGCAGCACCGGCCAGCTGTCACCGTGTCGCCATGGCGACGTTTGTGACACGGCCACCCGGGGGGGGCATCAAGGTGATGCCCGGCGCTGGGTCCCGCATCCTGAAGGAGCATCTGGCAGAGGGCAGACGCATCTGAAGGATGAGCTCCGGCATGGCTGGCGCCAATGGGGAGCATCGTGCCGGTGCGAAGCACACCAAGATACAATTC
>NW_011180218.1:0-389 GCF_000146605.3 Meleagris gallopavo
ACATCCAGCCAGAAAGTGTGGTACAGGCGGCCAGGACGTGCCCCTGTACAAGCGGAAGTGTTGACCCAGGATAGAAACACGGCCTGTATGTTGCCCTGGAGGACAGACCTTCCCCTCTTGGTACCTCTGAAACATCTGTATTTCTCCCCGTGAGTCTTTGAGCCTTCACGATCACCGGAAGGAATGAAATGTCATCAAAACGTTCCAGTGTTACTGTCAGATCATGTGTAACACCCGGTGATGGTCTGCATGGGACTGATGGAACATAGGACGGACCTGCACCTCACGACCGTATGCCTCCAGTAACATCATCGAGCGCTGGCCCGTAGAAGGAAGTCAACTTTCACCCATCGTCACTCATCTTGAAATTTACCAACGTGTGCGATGAA
>NW_011180219.1:0-400 GCF_000146605.3 Meleagris gallopavo
GCCTTCATGACTGTATTGTGTCCAACAGGTGGCAGCAGAGCTGCGGTGCTCCCAAGTGCCGTAACAACTGCCCGGAGAGATGTGTTGGTCTCGGTGGAAACAGCAAGGAAGTGGAATCTGCATTTCCCGGCGTGCCCCGGAACCTCACTTTGTTGACTGGTCATTGTCTGCCCAGCAGGTAAGGGCGATGCACACCCGCCAGCGTTTACCCATTCCAGAGCCCGGTACAATAGGGTTCCCCCAGAGCTCTGAATTGCGCTTCATGGTGCCCAGAAGGCTGCCTATCCTCTTTGTTCTGTGTCTTGCTTGTCTCTGGTCTTGCACTGTTTCACTATTACATTCTCTTGTCCTCCTTATTTTTGTTGTTCCTTCGCCCCATTCTCTTGCCTAATGACCCCTT
>NW_011180220.1:0-396 GCF_000146605.3 Meleagris gallopavo
TCCGTTTTCCCCCATGCCCAGCACCATCCCCAGGCCGCTCAGGCTCCGTCCCTACAACAACAGATTGTGTGTTGATTTCACAGACACCAGGAGCAGCGTTGTCCTGTCAGCCCATGCCCACCCCCCAAAAAACAAAAGACACTGTTCTACAACCACAACAGAAACTGATGTTTAAACTGCAGCGCACTCACAAAAACCATTACAGTCCTGTTCCCACCCACATGGTAGGTGAACCCCAATCTGCCTGACAGCTCTAAATTCTGCCGAGCAAAGGTGCATCAGCAAACAAAAATGCTATCTCCGGCAAAAGCTGAGACACACTTTTTGCCTCTCGAAGGAATTCACTCAGCTCTAAGCCACCACCATTTATTCCCACAGACACATGTCAATCACCCT
>NW_011180221.1:0-455 GCF_000146605.3 Meleagris gallopavo
CTTACCACCAGAGAAGGCTCAGGTACCCAACAACATTTTGGCTTCCATCTTGTCTGAGAACTGCTCATTATGCACAGCCCTCATCTTTGCTTTGCTTTGGTGAGGTGGGGACTGCCATTGCTTCCTCAGTCCCACAGACCCCTTCCCATCCCACACTGCCATGGGAGATCAGGTTCTGGACCACCTGAGGACCCAAACATCCACGAGTATTTGGGTCCTGACGAGATGAGTCCCAGAGTTCCGAGGGAATTCACCGCTGCAGTCACCGAGCCACTCTCCATGGTATTTCACAAGTCGAGGCAGTCAGGTCAAGTCCCTGGTGTGGAGAAAAAAGGTGACAGCACACCTCTTAGGAAGGATAGAAAGTGTGACGCGGGGAACTACCGAGCATGTCAGTCTCACCTCTGTGCTGGTCACGGATCATGGAGCAGATCATCCTGGAAGTGACTCTCAAG
>NW_011180222.1:0-519 GCF_000146605.3 Meleagris gallopavo
GACTCCACAACCTCCCTGGGCAGCCTGTTCCAGTGCTCCGTCACCCTCACCGTGAAGAAGTTCTTACGCACATTCGTGCGAAACTTCCTATGCTGCAGCTTATGTCCGTTTCCCCTCGTCCTGTCTCCACGTACCACTGAAAAGAGACTGGCCTCACCACTATGGCCGCCACACCTCAGATATTTATAAACCTGGATCAGGTCCCCTCTCAGTCTTCTTTTCTCAAGGCTAAACAGCCCCAGTTTACTTAGCCTTTCTTCATAGGGGAGATGCTCCAGGCCCTTCACCATCTTTGTGGCCCTCCGCTGGACTCTTTCCAAGAGATCCCTGTCTTTTTGTACTGGGGAGTCCAGAACTGGACACAGTACTCCAGATGAGGCCTTACCAGGGCAGAGTAGAGGGGGAGGATCACCTCCCTCGACCTGCTGGACACGCTCTTCTTAATGCACCCCAGAATGCCATTGGCCTTTTTGGCCACAAGGGCACACTGCTGGCTCATGGCCAATCTGTCGTCCACCA
>NW_011180223.1:0-416 GCF_000146605.3 Meleagris gallopavo
GGCTCCATCAGCAGAGGGGTGGCCAGCAGGGACAGGGAGGTGATCGTCCCCCTCTGCTCTGCTCTTGTGAGGCCCCATCTGCAGCACTGCGTCCAGGGCTGGAGCCCCCCAGCACAAGAAAGACAGGGAGCTGTTGGAGAGGGTCCAGAGGAGCCACAAAGATGATCAGGGGGCTGCAGCACCTCTCCTACGAAGGCAGGCTGAGGGAGCTGGGCTTGTTCAGCCTGGAGAAGAGAAGGCTGCGGGGTGAGCTCATTGCAGCCTTTCAGGACCTAAAGGGAGCCACAAACAGGAGGGGAGTCAACTCTTGGAAAGGGCAGATAACAGCAGGACCAGGGGAAATGGTTTGAAGTTGAGGCAGGGAAGATTTAGGTTGGATTTAGGTTGCACCAGCACAGCTGATACAGGCACTCCAG
>NW_011180224.1:0-463 GCF_000146605.3 Meleagris gallopavo
TGACATGGACAGCACTCTGCAAAAGCTTGTTTGGGAGCCTACCTCTTCATTTTGGCATCACACGTGGTCACAAGAGTGCATTTGGATCCGGGAAACTCCAACCAAGCGCCAACGGGGCAACATGGAAGAGAGAGAAGAAAAACAGATCAAAAGGGTAGAAAACGCTGTTGAATCCAAACAGAAAAGACGACGACGTTGGCACATGGCACTGACATTCCGTCAGCACTGGGGAGGCCTGAACATGGGGAAAGGAAAAGCACCCAGTGAAAGCAACGTGAGCACGAGGGACATCCGACACCAAGCCCAGAGGCCCTCAGCGAGCGTGTTCAACAGGACATGTCAGGGACCAACGTACCTCGGCACAGAGACTAAGCGTTGGATATTGGCATCCACCTCCGGCTGCGGTTTCCTGCTGCTTCCACCAAGAGCCTGGCTAAAGTCCTGACACTGCTCGCGAGGACCG
>NW_011180225.1:0-360 GCF_000146605.3 Meleagris gallopavo
ACCTCAACAGGCTGAGCAGTGGGCACAAATCCAAGTGCAGGGTCAGTAGCTGGGATGAGGGAACACCCACCACCAAAACATGCTAGGGGATGAAAGGACTGAGCGTAGTCCTGCTCCATAAGGCCTGGGAGTACTGGTGGGTGGGAGCTGGACACAAGCCAGCAGTGGGCCCTTCCAGCCCAGAAAGCCAACCGTATCCTGGGCTGCATCCAAAGATGCGCAGTCAGCGGGCGAAGGGAGGAGATCCCCATCCCTCTGCTCTGCGCTGGTCAGGCCTCACCTGCAGTGCTGCGTCCAGATGTGGAGTCCTCAGTGACAGGGAGACAGTGGAGCTGTGCGAGTGCATCCAGAGTACAGCCA
>NW_011180226.1:0-444 GCF_000146605.3 Meleagris gallopavo
CCTTTACTTTGCTAAAATGTCAGAACTTTTATTTCAAGCTGTGCCTTGTGTTTAGTAGGGTGACTTTGCAATCTGACCAGTCTTGATTATTTTTCCCTTTACAGAACACATGAACCCACGTACTTCTGCACTACATCCAATTGTTTTGTACTTGAACATCAGGGCATGTTCATTGTGCATTTCCAGCTACAGTGCAGGGATCAATCTAGGAGTGCCAGGCTCCAGGAAAAATAATACTTGGAGGGCAGTGAAGGGGACAACAGTGTCTTCAGATCATTCCATGTTAAAGCACAAAGTTAGGCCGATCTGGAGTCTTTATTTTGGATCATAATGCGCGAGAAGAGAGACAATCCAGCCAGAGTTTTTTGTACAAGCACTATAGAATACAAATATATCTCCCTGTACCCCTAATGTGCCTTGGCACAATCAGTCATGGTGCCATTT
>NW_011180227.1:0-362 GCF_000146605.3 Meleagris gallopavo
CATTCCTCCCTGGTCAGCAGGGCTGTGTGCCCGTCATTGCCGTGATGAACAAACTGCTGCTTCACAAAGATCTCGGCCTGAGCAGAAATTTCTGCTTTTGAGTCGCGCTGCTACCAAGACAGAAGGCGATAACTGCACGCAGCAGTCTCCTGCTCGTAACATCCTTGCTGCTTCATTCTGGGTGCCGTCACTGAGCAGCATCTCATAGAAGTTCTTCCCTGGGCAGCTGGCTGCCTTTGTTGGAGCCCTGATGGCAATGACGTGATGATGGCAGGTCTTTAGTTTTGCTGTTTCTCCTCGTCAGAATACTCTGTACTTTGAAGGAAGCAGTCTTCGTTTGGGTTTTTTGTTTGTTTTCTTTT
>NW_011180228.1:0-454 GCF_000146605.3 Meleagris gallopavo
TGCTACATCACTCTCCCCCAAGTGAATTTCAATACATTCTAGCTGCTCTCTCACATAAAGAGCAACTCCACCACCCCGCCTAGCCAGCCGATCTTTCCTAAAAAGCACATAGCCCTCCATGACGACATTCCAGTCATGCGAGCTGTCCCACCACGTCTCCGTGATCGCGATGAGATCATGACCTTGCGACTGCACGCAGAACTCCAGCTCTTCCTGTTTATTCCCCATGCTACGCGCATTAGTATACAGGCACTTAAGAGAAGCAGCATCCCTCCACCTCTCTCCAAGCCTTTGAACTGCACTGTCTCCACCCATCAAGTCCTGTTTGGAGCCTCGAACTGGCCCTCAGTCCCAGCGGTCGTCATTTTGCCCCTTCCCCTTCATTACCCTAGTTTTAAACCACCTGTCAATAGTCCCGCCAGTTCCTCAGCTAGAACCCTCTTTCCCCCGTGAA
>NW_011180229.1:0-457 GCF_000146605.3 Meleagris gallopavo
GTCCTGACAGCAGCACCTCCATGCAGGAGCAGGTCGGCATCAGCGAGGAGAAGCAGAGCCTCTTGGAGGGGGACTTACAATCAGGCCTCCAGTCCCAGGCACCGGGCAGCAACACTGAGGGCTCTGAGCCGCTCTCTCCGTGACCTTTCCATCCAAGGGAGGATGATTCCCATCTTTACCCGGACCTCTCACACCCTCCTGTCTTTTATATAATAATAAAAGCACACTAGTGCTCACTCAACACCTTGACTGCCTGTGGAGTCTTCATTCACACAGACTGGGATGAATGCAACAAACAACAAGGCACCTCAGCTTGCAACGCTGAGGCTGTGGGGTGCATGAAGCAGAGCTCCAGGCTTGTTCCCGTTTTGTCTGCCTTTGGGATGTCAGCAGCTACCATTTGGAACAGTAGCAAATAATCTCTAGCATCCTGGATGCTGCTCATGATAATCCCAAG
>NW_011180230.1:0-413 GCF_000146605.3 Meleagris gallopavo
CATCCACTTTTGGAATCCGGCATTCCCTCTACACAACCCCTCTGATTGTGGAATAAAACAGCCAAGTCTGGAAGGCCGCCTTTGCTTGCCTGGGGACAGGAGGGGACGGGAAGACACCAATCAACTGCCGGTTTCCACTTGATTCCATTTCCATCTATCGACTTGGGCTTTTGCCCATCTTACTCTTGAACGTTAGCAAGTGGAGTAAGTCATCAATAAAATCAACTCAACACCTATATGTATGCTTTCTTGTTACTCCTGTTTCCTCACCGCTGCACGCAGGAATGCGCCAGCGCTTCCTGAAGCCTTTCAAACATCGGTGCGTTGGGAACCGCTGATGCTCGCTTGATCAGCCATTTGCATTAGTGATGTCTGCCACGAGCTAGAAGTAAAGAATAAACAAATAGCAAAGG
>NW_011180231.1:0-325 GCF_000146605.3 Meleagris gallopavo
GTGGAACCACCACCGGACCCAGTGCAGCAAACTAGCAGGCCCGATTTCCCGCCACAACTAATTTCCTGCCACCTCACTGGGGGCTCCAGTACAACTACTGAAACTCTTCTCTATACCCCTCTCACGTCTTCAAAAACCATTCTACCGCATTTGTCCTTGCCATGCCACTTATCTCCAACTGCTTTTCTATGTTTCTTGGTTGCCCACGCCACAGGCCAGAAGGCTGCCTCCTTCAACCTGTTCTCAACAAGCAATTCAGAAACGCCCCATGGTACAGAAACGTCTGCCTTCCAATCAAACGCTTATGCTCCATCCGCAGGACGTG
>NW_011180232.1:0-453 GCF_000146605.3 Meleagris gallopavo
CCCAGGTCCCTCTCTGCAGAGCTCCTCTCCAGCAGCTCATCCCCCAGCCTGTATTGGTGCATGCAATTATTCCTCCCTAGGTGTAAGACCCTACACTTGCTTGTGTTGAACCTCATCCGGTTACTTACTGCCCAGCTCTCCAGCCTGTCCAGGTCTTGCTGAATGGCAGCACAGCCTTCAGGCGTGTCAGCCAATCCTCCCAACTTCGTATCATCAGCAAACTTGCTGAGGGTGGCCACTATCCCCTCATCAGGGTCATTGATGAAGATGTTGAACAAGACCGGACCCAGCACAGACCCCTGGGGGACACCACTGGTTACAGGTCTCCAGCCAGACTCTGCACCACCAACGACGACCCTCTGCGCTCTGCCAGTCAGCCAGTTCTCAACCCACCTCACTGTCCACTCATCTATCCCACACTTCCTCAGCTTTGTTATAAGGATGTCGTGGGAG
>NW_011180233.1:0-359 GCF_000146605.3 Meleagris gallopavo
AATGCACTAGCATGGCAGAGCAAAGAAGCCTAGCAAAGTAAACAGATACAAACGCTCAGCAGGGCTTCGCAATGGAAAGAAAGAAGGAAAATTTTAACAGCAGTGCAAGGCCACAATGCCAACAAAAACCAAAGAGCAAACCAAAGCCAAGCAACACCACAAAAAGTAAAAGAAGGACCAAGTGCTGAAATGCCAAGGAACCAAAGCAAAAAGCACTTGAAATCCTCACAAAACAGAGGGGAATACGCTTAGGAAAGGAAAAAGCGAACTTCAAAGAACAGAAACAGAAGGGGAAAAAAATCAACACCACTGAAAAATAGCCCAATGCATTGCAATGCAGAAGGAGCAGGAAACCAAGG
>NW_011180234.1:0-489 GCF_000146605.3 Meleagris gallopavo
TTGAGAGTGTGGGGGAGTATTGGTCCTTGGAATGGGGTAAGTGGTTTCTTTTTTTCTTTCAGGGCTGTGATCTTGTCTTTTTGGGGGATGGCAAGTGCACTGAAGGGCTGCTAGGTGTAAGAGCAGCAACTGAATCTGGAGACTGCTTCCTTTGGGGTGTGGGGTGAGCCCTTAGAATGGGGTGAGTGATTCCTGCTTTCTTTCAGAGCTGTGAGCTCTGCTTTTCTGGAGGATCTGAAGCTGGATGGCTGTAATTAATAGGGCTATGTGCTAATTGCATCCATGCGGTGTTTTTTAAAGGGCATTGTGTGCATCCTTGTTGTGTTTTAAATTACGTTCTGCGTCTCTTCTGATTTCATTTTGCAGCCTGATGGAGTTGAAGGATTGCCTGGGCTCCTCCAGTCAGTGGTGTGAGATGTGTCCAGCAGGTAATGAACATCATGCACCCATGTTGGTGCGCTGCTTGTATGCAGGTAGGTTTGCGATGTG
>NW_011180235.1:0-446 GCF_000146605.3 Meleagris gallopavo
GGACGGATGCTTCGAAGGAGCTGGAAGCTCTGCACTCTGACCGATGGCCCAGGAAACCTTACTGCCATAATCAAAGCTATGGTAATGTACACCAACAAAAGCAGAATCAACAAAGGAAGTGTTCTGTTCCAAACTTTGGCTTACGCCATATCTGCGAATATCCTGTACAGTGCTTTTGTAGCTGTGTTACCGAGACCAGCAGAAGTCTTTTTTTCTACCTAAACTCATAAATGAACTTAATTTGATTGCACACTGGAGGAGGAATTTGTGTTTTTTTATTAGAAATACATAGAGTTTGTATAATAGCTACCATCACTGAGACAGTGGAATAAATAGTTGCAGGTTGGATCCTGTGTTGCTTTTTACTTCTACGTGTCCAGTATGTTTTTCAAATGAATATTGGCGTCTGATAGAATCCAGTAATGTCTATTCCTTCTGTTCCTTTC
>NW_011180236.1:0-420 GCF_000146605.3 Meleagris gallopavo
ATGGCTAAAAGCACAGAGAAGGAAGGACGGCAAGAAGGACGTCTGGAATGCATTAATTAGTTCGGTTTCAGGCTTAGGTGAAAGTCAGCTGTGGGCAATGGTTTGGGAGCCCAAAAGTAGAGGTCCCACTGAGATTTGAACTCAGATCGCTGGATTCAGAGTCCAGAGTGCTCACCTTTACACCATGGGACCAGCTGCACACCTGCTCTATGGCCTCTCAGCAACAGAATGGACAGACAGACCATTATCCCATTCCATGCATGGCAAAGTACAAAGGCACATGGGATTTGCCTCCCAGAGCACCTGTCAGTCATTGTGATGTGGAGGAGTTGGGAAACTGAAGTGCAGGCACGCACAAGTCACATAGCTGTGGAGTGCAGAGCTTCTGGACTAATTTCTGCCATAGCACTGCTTTCCTCA
>NW_011180237.1:0-371 GCF_000146605.3 Meleagris gallopavo
GTTATTACTGCTGATGAGCTAACAGCTACCCCAGAGCAGAGATCTTGCTGGCTTTCTCAAGCTGCCTTCAACATCCTTCTGTGATAAGAATAAGCCTGGATATGTACCTGAAGAGGATGATGGTAAGGAGAGTCCCCAGCTGATTTTTGTGTTGCTTTTTTTGTGGAGAAAGGGTATCATGCCATCAGAACCAACGGACGCCGATATAGTTCAGACTGATGGGCAGTGATACTCCTGCCATCTTCCTTTGGGCAAGGATCGTGTGTCTCCCTTCCAATCTCTCCTGTGGTGCTCTTACTAGAATTACCAAGATGCTTGTTTCACAAGACGTGAAACCTATGCCAGACCTCTGGGCTGAAAAGCTGTACAAT
>NW_011180238.1:0-565 GCF_000146605.3 Meleagris gallopavo
AACCTACCTGCATACAAGCAGCGCACCAACATGGGGTGCATGATGTTCATTACCTGCTGGACACATCTCACACCACTGACTGGAGGAGCCCAGGCAACCCTTCAACTCCATCAAGCTGCAAAATGAAATCAGAAGAGACGCAGAACATAATTTACAACACAACAAGGATGCACACAATGCCCTTAAAAAACACCCACCGCATGGATGCAATTAGCACATGCCCTATTCATTACAGCCATCCAGCTTCAGATCCACCAGAAAAGCAGAGCTCACAGCTCTGAAATCAAGCAGGAATCACTCACCCCATTCAAGGGCTCCACCCCACACCCCCAAAGGAAGCAGTCTCCAGATTCACATGCTGCTCTTACACCTAGCAGCCCTTCAGCGCACTTGCCATCCCCCCAAAAAGACAAGATCACAGCCCTAGAAAGAAAAAAAGAAACCACTTACCCCATTCCAAGGACCAATACTCCCCCACACTCTCAAGTGAAGGAAGCAGCTCCAGGTCCAAACTACCTACCACGCCCTTAGTACGCTCAGGGTCCCTGCTAAGAAGAGAGAGAGC
>NW_011180239.1:0-424 GCF_000146605.3 Meleagris gallopavo
TGTTGTATTTGAATTCCTATCCAATTAATAATCCAAAATTCAAAAAGTTATTTATTATTTCTTTTATCCTCCTACAATCTTGTATGCTCAAAGGGCATTGCTTTACCCTGGTTGGGCTGGCTCCCCTCTTTAACTTAACTTTTATTGGGCTGTATTTTTGGCTCTGCCAGGCATTTCTGATGCCTGCAATCCTGTGTATACCTGATTTAGGATTTACGTAACTTCTGGGGGTACAACATTGCTTTTCCCAGTTTGTGTTAAAGCCAGACTTAAAATTTTCAGTCAATTGCTCTTGCTTGACACTTAGCTCCAATTTTCTCTACTGAATTTAATCTCTACATTCAACTGTTCTAATGTCATGCCCAAGTAATGGTTTTGGAGAACCTGCCATGTACAAGAATTTATATATTCCTACTTATTCTCC
>NW_011180240.1:0-378 GCF_000146605.3 Meleagris gallopavo
AGTGGTGATTTGGTTAAATAGCGCACTCTGATTTGGCACAGATTGTTTTCTCTGTTCTGCCAGACCGTGGTCTTGTGAGACTGACTGTGAGCACATTATGTGGCCTTTATCCACCCAACCTCCAACTGAACTGGAAATTGGACAATCAGCCTTTGCAGTCACCCAGTGTTACAGCAAATCTGCATTTCTGCAAATGCATGTGGAGACGTTTTCAAAGTTCTCACAGTAATATTGGGATACTTACACAGTAGGAGCATAGAGTGTGCTGGAATCATTACAGAATGCCACAGATGAGGGGAAAAAAAAGCAATCTTTTCTCTGATTATTTTTTTCCGAAGCGTTCTTTTCTCTCGTTCCCATATTGACAGTCAGAAGAAA
>NW_011180241.1:0-485 GCF_000146605.3 Meleagris gallopavo
AATGTCATTGTATTGGAGAAGGGAGGTATATCTTGGGGAGAATGTGTTCTTTTTGGAAGCCAACGGTGTACTTTGGGGGAAAAAGCGGCCTTTTCTGGGAGAAAAGTGTCCTAGTTTGGGGAGAAAAGTGTCATAGTGCGGAGTGTGGTGTAGCAGATTAGGGGGAATTGGGAGGTATTCCTAAGAGAACTGTCATTTCTGGGTGAAAAGGTCTTATGTGGGGGGAAAAGGTGAGGAATGTGTGAGAAAGCTGGTGTTTCTGGGAGTAAATGCCATCTTTTGGGGGCTAGAAATGGTCTTTCTTGTGGGATGTGCCACATCTTTGTGAGGCAATCGGTGTTTGTGAGGGCAAATGGCATATATTCTGGATCGAAATGGTCTTTCCGCAGTAAATGCCAAAAGTCTGGGAGTAAGTGTCATCATGAGGAATGTAATGGAGTGTAATTGGGAGGAACTGGGAGGCATTTCTCGGAGTCGTGGTCTTT
>NW_011180242.1:0-355 GCF_000146605.3 Meleagris gallopavo
TTTCTTAGCTACTTTCCTCCCTGCCCCAGTTGGAGGAAAGTCATCATCTCCACTTGACAGGCTGGAGCAGTAGCAAGTTGCACCTGTGAGTAAAAACAAGTCCCTTTTAATCCCCAGAGGGGAAGAAAACCGCCCAAACAAAAAGGCTGCAGCGGGGCTCTCTCTGGACCCCTGTTGTCTCAGCACAGCTCACAGTCACTTACAGGTGCACACAGCACCTACAAAAGCACCACGCTGCTACAAGGAAGGAAAACAAACCCACGACGCTCTGCAGGGCTCCGAGCTCTCAGTGGGTGACGCCTGCTCCGTGTACACCGCATGCACACAAACTGCACCTCATCTCTTCCCATTTACT
>NW_011180243.1:0-457 GCF_000146605.3 Meleagris gallopavo
TTGTTTTCCCTTGTAATTTGCATACTGTGCCGCTAGGCTCAAGGTGGCTTTTCTATCCCACTGCTTCACTGTGTCCCCACTTCACGCAAGCAGAACTTCAGGCTGGCATGTGGTGTGTGTGCACCCACTGTAGTCTGCGTAGCAGAGAGTCTTGTCCATGCAGGGGCACAGGAAGGTATATTCCCACTGAATTGCTGCACCTTTTGGGAAAGCTCCTCCTCAGCTGAAATGCCTGTTGACAGGGAGGAGTAACCTTCCTTATCCTCTTCTTCCTTCTTACTCAACGAGCTGACTTCTGTTCCGTTGTTTCGTACTTGTGGACAGGGCTGATGGATACCAGCACAAGCTGATTCTTCCCTCCAGCCACAAGCCAGACCTTAGCTGGCAGTTCCCATCTCAACATTCTCCCCAGCCATGGCTCTAAGAAAACGTAGGCAATCAGAGCAAGAGAAGCAAA
>NW_011180244.1:0-306 GCF_000146605.3 Meleagris gallopavo
CTTGTACCAACTGGGCGTAGAAGCCCTTGGGAGCAGCCCTGCGGAGCACTCGGGGATCCTGGTGGACAAAGAGCTGGACATAAGCCAGGTAGTGTGCACTTGCAGCCCCAGAAGGCCAACTGTATCCTGGGCTGCATTCAAAAGAGGGAGCGACCCAGCAGGGAGAGGGAGGTGATTGTCCCCCTCTACTCGGCTCTGGTGTGCGGCCCCATGTGCAGCACTGCGTCCAGGCCCTGGGGCTCCAGCACAGGATGATGTGGAGCTTTTGGAGCCAGGTCCCAGGAGAAGGGCCACGAAGATGATCAG
>NW_011180245.1:0-327 GCF_000146605.3 Meleagris gallopavo
CCGTGCAGTTGTTACGGCACTTGGGAGCACCGCAGCTCTGCTGCCACCTGTTGGACACAATACAGTCATGAAGGCACTGCCCGTGCATTCCGGGGCCTCTTTTCACAAACCTTGTGCTCCTTGCTCGGAGCACATTGGCTGCACTCTGTTGCACCATGTTGCTTACCACCAGAGAAGGCTCAGGTACCCAACACCATTTTGGCTTCCATCTTGTCTGAGAACTGCTCATGATGCACAGCCCTCATCTTTGCTTTGGTTTGGTGAGGTGGGGACTTGCCATTGCTTCCTCAGTCCCACAGACCCCCTTCCCATTCCCCACACTGCCAT
>NW_011180246.1:0-323 GCF_000146605.3 Meleagris gallopavo
ATATTCAAGTGTATTTAGATTGTTGTGATTGATTGCAGTTTGCACCAGGCCAAAATAGATGAGTACTGGAACAAGAACCCACTGTGCCATCCCCCCGCGTGTCTCACAGAGTGCTCTGAGAAAGAGCCACTTGCAAACTCTTGTTGTAAAATAGTATGTTACCTCAGGAATGGGGAGGAATACACTGGAAGTTGGAATGTCCTTATCTGCAGAAATCTAGGAAACCTCAGTGTAGCACTGAAAATCTCCATGACTGGAGACGAGACTGAAATAGAATATTTGGTAAGACAAAATTGGTTTCTGTATTTACAGAATATGTATTT
>NW_011180247.1:0-539 GCF_000146605.3 Meleagris gallopavo
AACGCTTTGGGCTGGGAAATGTTGGTTGGGGGGTGGGAATTGCGGGTGGGAAATGGGTGGGGGGTGGGAAGGGCTGGAGTGGGAATTGCAGGTGGGAATGGGTGGGGAGGGGAATTCTTGGGGAGGTGGGATCTTTTTGGAGTGGGAAATGAAATGGCTGTACTGTGAGATTGTTGGGGTGGGAAATGACTGGGGTGAGAAATGGCTGTGGTGGGAGATGGTTGGCATCCAAAAATTCTTGTACTCTGTAACTGCCCACCCTGGAGGTGTTCAGGGAAGGTTTAGACGCTGTGCTGAGGGACATGGATTAGTGAGAACTGTTGCTGACAGGTGGATGGTCGGACTGATGATCCCGTAGGTCTTTGCCAACCTTGGGGATTCTAGGATTCTAACATCTTGCTAACTGGCCTGCCACGCCTGTTACCACCTTCCGGACCTGCTACTTCATGCTGGCAGACAAACTTCTTTGCTACTTCCTCCTGCCCCAGTTGGAGAAAGTCATCATCTCCACTTGACAGGCTGGAGCAGTAGCAAGTTGC
>NW_011180248.1:0-379 GCF_000146605.3 Meleagris gallopavo
GAAGGCGAGAGCACACCTGGAGTATGGTGTGAGTTAGTAAGCGTGGAGTAAAGTGTGAGCAGAACCCAGCGGAAGTTGTGCGCACGTCTGTGCCCCGCGACGGGGGGCCGTGGGCTTCCCTCCCCCGCCCGGCCCACAGAATGGGAAGGGAAGGGGAGACGGGACGGGGAGCTGGGCTCCAGGAAGGAAGAAAAAGAACAAAGCAACAACGATCTGCGGACAAATCTTGTTTTACTGAGTGCGATGGCGGAGTGCGAGTTAAGCCGACGCCATGGCGCCTCGTGGGAGCTGAGAGGAATAAATGAGAGGGGACAGGAGGGAGTTCCTGAGGCGGAGTCACACCTGGAAAGCTGGGAACGGCTTCCAATGACCCCAGTGA
>NW_011180249.1:0-356 GCF_000146605.3 Meleagris gallopavo
TGATAGCCTTCAGGCTTTTCTTACCAACTTCTTCACTGCCAGCCTGTACTATCAATAGTGGATAGTAGTCAGAAGGGCAGATCAGTCTGGGAATTCTCCTAGCAACGTCTTTGACTCGAGCCCCAGGGAGGCAGCACACCTCTCTGCGGGTAGGGTCGGGCCGGCATATAGGGCCTTCAGTTCCTTGCAGCAGGGAGTCGCCTATGACAACCACCCTTCTATCCTTTCGGGTGTAGGAAGTCTTGAGGCGCGGGGTTGACCGCTTCCCCCGAGGCACCCTCACAGGTGGCCTCCTTCCACACCTGCACACACCTCTCCCTCGGGTTCCAGGGCCTCAAATCTATTCCGCAGAGGCA
>NW_011180250.1:0-348 GCF_000146605.3 Meleagris gallopavo
GCGGTTTGCTGAAACACCTGCTGGGTTTGGCACACCAAGCAATGCACGGAGCAGTGAGGCACAAGTTGCACTCTATGAAGTCTGCGCTCTGCTTCCTTTTTTAGGTCTGACATGAAGGCGGGGGCCCGGCAGCAATTTTGCAGGTGAGGAATGCCTTTTCATCATCCCACTGAAACATGGGATGGAATCTCAACAAGAACCCATTTTCCCTGGATCCAGCCATTCAGAAGGGCACCGTTGGAGCTGGAAACTCCTCCCCAGCCCAGCTTTTCTGCTGAGACACCTCCCAGCAACCACCCAGCACCAAACCCAGCTCACCTGGTCACTGACTCAGCCTAAGCTGTGCCC
>NW_011180251.1:0-368 GCF_000146605.3 Meleagris gallopavo
CATTTAGAAATAAGGAGAGAAGCTATCTGCACGGGCACCTCAGCCTTGCCTTAGATTGGTTCTGCTGAACATCACTTATGTCAGTTACTCAGCTTAGGGAGCTAAGTTAAAGTTTGAGCTTGGTGTCGGTGATATCCTTAATTGAACAATACTTGCTTTCATAAAACTAGCTTTTGCTAAACGAAACATACTTGCCTTAACTGTCTGATGCTAAGCAAAACACATTTGCATAACATCCTTACCTACTCAAGGAGCCCAGTATATCTGTTATTTAGGTCAGTGTGGGTGCCCTTTCCAGTACATCACTCCACAAGAACTCTTCCTATCATCTAAGTGATAAAGAGTTGCTCATTGTTGCAAATGAGCTA
>NW_011180252.1:0-396 GCF_000146605.3 Meleagris gallopavo
CTGTGAGAGCCCATTGGAAGCACCGCTGCGGCGTGTGTGTGAGCTGGGCACAGCTCAGGCTGAGCAGGCTGACCAGGTGAGTTGGGTTTGGTGCTGGGTGGTCGCTGGGAGGTATCTCAGCAGAAAAGCTGAGCTGGGGAGGATTTTCCAGCCCTTCTGAATGGCTGTAACCAGAGAAAAACGTGTTCTTGTTGAAATTCCATCCCACAATTCAGTGAGGATGATGAAATGTCATTCTTGCCCTGGAAAATTGCTGCCGAGCTCCCACCTTCATGTCAGACCTTAAAAAGGAAGCAGAGCGCAGACTTCGTAGAGTGCAACTTGTGCCTCACTGCTCCGTGCATTGCTTGGTGTCGCCAAACCCAGCGAGGTGTTTCAGCAGACCGTGCTGAAGTC
>NW_011180253.1:0-333 GCF_000146605.3 Meleagris gallopavo
ATAAACAAACAAACAAACAAACATACGAAAATTAAAGATAAAATAGAAATCAAAATAAATAGAACGAACAAGTACACACATAAACAACAACAACAACAAAAATCCAATCCAATCCAATCAATCAAACAATCAATCAACAAATCGCGAAACCGGGGACGGGACGGGACGGGACGGGACGGGGCGGGGCGGGGACGGGGACGGAACACCTAAAGATCGATAAACGAAATTAAAAGGGGAAAAATCGATAAGAAATAAAACACGAGGAATGAAATGAATGAATAGAATGAATGAATGAATGAATGAATGAATGAATGAATGAATGAATGAATAAAT
>NW_011180254.1:0-534 GCF_000146605.3 Meleagris gallopavo
TTGGGAGAGAAGTGGTATTTGTGGGAGAAGATGTCCTATTCTTGGTTGCAAGTGTCCTATTTGGTCTTGTCATCTAGTCTTTTTGGGAGAAAACGTGCGGTAGTTTGAAGAAAACAGGTATGCCTGGGAGAAAATATCATCTTTTTGGAAGCACAGGCCCAATTTCCAAGTGAAATGTGGTATTTCTGGGAGAAAATGACAAGTACGTGGGAGAAAAGTGGCAATTGTGGGAAAGACTGACTTCTCTTGGAGGGCAAGTGTGGTATTTTTGGTGTGAAAAAGGGGGTCCCGTTTTGGGGTAGGAAAAACGGGGTAGGTAGATGGGAGGAAAATAGTCCTGTTGAGGAGTGCCTAGCAGTATTTTTGTAGAGAAAAGGGAAGGTACTTGTCAGAAAAGTAGCTCTTTCTGGGAGAGAGTAGCATAGTTGGTTGGAAAAATGCCACCCATTTGTTGAGAAAGCTGCTTTGTTTCCGGGAGAAAATAGCATTCTTTGGGGAGAAGATGTCCTCTTTTGGTATGGAAAAGTAGTACTT
>NW_011180255.1:0-467 GCF_000146605.3 Meleagris gallopavo
CTCCTGTAAGCAAGGAGAGCTGGGCTGTTCAGCCTGGAGAAGTGAAGGCTCCAAGGGAACCTGGTAACAGCCTTTCAATACCTAAAGGAAAGAACAAGGGAAAATGGAGGTGAAATCTAAGGACAATGTCTTGTACAGTGAGGGTGCTGAGGCAGTGGCACAGGTTGCCAGAGACATGGTGGATGTGCTGGCCCTTTCAAGGGGAGCCTGGCTCAGACTCTGAGCCACTTGATCTAGCTGAGGATGGTCAGCATGGGGGAGTCGGATCACATCGCAAACCTACCTGCATACAAGCAGTGCACCAACATGGGGTGCATGATGTTCATTACCTGCTGGACAGATCTCACACCACTGACTGGAGGAGCCCAGGCAATCCTTCAACTCCATCAGGCTGCAAAATGAAATCAGAAGAGACGCAGAACATAATTTAAAACACAACGAGGATGCACACAATGCCCTTAAAAAAC
>NW_011180255.1:2599-3032 GCF_000146605.3 Meleagris gallopavo
CAACACCATTTTTGCTTCCATCTTGTCTGAGAACTGCTCATTATGCACAGCCCTCATCTTGCTTTGCTTTGGTGAGGTGGGGACTGCCATTGCTTCCTCAGTCCCACACACCCCTTCCCATCCCACACTGCCATGGGAGATCAGGTTCTCGACCACCTGAGGACCCAAACAGCCAGGAGTCTTTGGGTCCTGACGAGATGAGTCCCAGAGTTCCGAGGGAATTCACCGCTGCAGTCACCGAGCCACTCTCCATGGTATTTCAGAAGTCGAGGCAGTCAGGTCAAGTCCCTGCTGAGGAGAAAAAAGGTGACAGCACACCTCTCAGGAAGGATAGAAAGTGTGACGCGGGGAACTACCAGCATGTCAGTCTCACCTCTGTGCTGGTCACGGATCATGGAGCAGATCATCCTGGAAGTGACTCTCCAGCACACAT
>NW_011180256.1:0-514 GCF_000146605.3 Meleagris gallopavo
GCCCAAACTAGCTCCTTCTTCAACTGCACTGCACTTACAGAAAGTGTTACTGCTCTCATTCCTGCTGATAGCAGCAAATGGACCCAGGTCTGCCTGGCAGCTCTACATTGCTCAGAGCAAAGCTGCACGAGGAAACAGAACGCTACCAGGTGCGAAAGCTGATGAACACACTTCACTCCTGGGATGCACAGCTATGAGTTGAAGCACCTTCACACTGTTCGGCCTCTCCAGGGACTTCACACAGCTTTAAGTACCACCATTTAGACACAGACTCATAGCGCTGCACAGCCACCAACGGCCGCTGTCGGCCTCTCTATTCCTTCCATAGAGCACTGCCATCAGTCCCTCTTTGCACTCAAGACTCTCCTGTTTTCTCAGGTATCTCCTTTGTTGCACTACGGGAATGGTATTGCCATTAGCTACCGCAACCACCGCCAACCAAAACCAAAAACAAAAAGAACTTTCAGAAAGAACCCAAAAAACCCCAACTCTGTTTGCCATGATGAAAATAGCA
>NW_011180257.1:0-530 GCF_000146605.3 Meleagris gallopavo
TTTCTCGGAGTCGTGGTCTTTGTGGGTGCATATGTCCCATTTAGGGAAGGAAAGGAGTATTTCTTAGCAGAACTGCCATAGCATTTAGGGAAAATGTCCTATCCTTGGGAGAGAAGTGGTATTAGTGGGAGAAGATGTCCTATTCTTGGTTGCAAGTGTCCAATTTGGTCTTGTCATCTAGTCTTTTTGGGAGAAAACGTGCGGTAGTTTGAAGAAAACAGGTATGCCTGGGAGAAAATATCATCTTTTTGGAAGCACAGGCCCAATTTCCAAGTGAAATGTGGTATTTCTGGGAGAAAATGACAAGTACGTGGGAGAAAAGTAGACAATTGTGGGAAAGACTGACTTCTACTGGAGGGCAAGTGTGGTATTTTTGGTGTGAAAAGGGGTCCTTTGGGGAGAAAACGGGGTGTAGATGGGAGCAAATGTCCTGTTGAGGAGTGCCTAGCAGTATTTTTGAGAGAAAAGGGAAGGTACTTGTCAGAAAAGTGCTCTTTCTGGGAGAGAGTAGCATAGTTGGTTGGAAAATG
>NW_011180258.1:0-394 GCF_000146605.3 Meleagris gallopavo
GTGATACTTGTAGGGTATGTGGGGCCATACAGGGAATGGCAGGGGAGTCAGGTGACACTTGAATGAATTTCTAGGGGATCAGTAATGGATGGACACCAGTGCACAGGATGACGGGGGTAATCTATAGGAGCTGGAAGGGGAAGTAGAGGTATGTGGGGGGATTTATAGGTGATGGAATGGGAGCTAGGGACACTTGGGGGAATCAACAGGCAACCAAGAGTGGATCGAATGGCACACTCTGCAGGGGAATGGGAAGAGGAGGAAGGGGTCAACTGGGGAGATCTATAGGAGATCAGAACCATTGAAGACTTTCCCCACCAGGCCTCACATCTCTCTGTATCCAGAGTCTGCGGGCATCGATGACAAAGAAGATGCCGAGGCTAAAGATGAGGGC
>NW_011180259.1:0-527 GCF_000146605.3 Meleagris gallopavo
CAATGCACTGCAATGCAGAAGGAGCAGGAAACCAAGGCAGAAACCACAGAAAAACAACATGGAAAACAAACCGAGGAAACCAACATCAACCCATGCAGCAACAGCCTCTGCAGCAACATGAAAATGCAAAGAACACACCGTCATGGCAAAGCACAGATGACCACCGAGTGTGCAGGAGGCAAAAATCTTGGCATCCGTGCCCGGGAGGAGGAAAGGGTAGCTACTGGGCATGCTGCTGCCTCCACCACACATGCACCTGCAGGGTCGCCAGCCCAGAAAGAGTCTGTGGCTGCCCAGTCGGAACAAAACACCTCTCTGGAGGAAGGCAAAGCACTGGCAGTCATGCCAAGGAGGACGGAAGGGTAGCTACCGGGCATGGATCCACCCAGCCAGCAGAGCAAAAGCCTCCAGGCCAGCACAAAGCAAGAGGCAAGGAGGCCCACGAGGCGGGGACCCACCTGGGAAACCGAGAAGGAGCTGCAAATGCAGCAAGCACTGCACAAAAGCCGAGAGCTGCCTGCACTTCC
>NW_011180260.1:0-562 GCF_000146605.3 Meleagris gallopavo
TTTTGAGGATGAAAACTGGCATATCTGGGAGAAAATGCCGTGTTTTGGGGGACTAAACTGGAATTTCTGGTAGAAAACGTTGTGTTTGTCAGGTGAAAATTGGCATATCTGGCACAAAATGTCATCTTTCATGGAGAAAGCTTGTATTTCTGGGAGAAAACGTCATCTATAATTGGAGAAAACTTATTTCTAGGAGAAAACGTCATATATCAGGGGAGAATACTGCAACTTCTGGGAAAAAATGTCATATTTCTAGGCAGACGACTGGTATTTCTGGAAGAAAATGTCATGTTTCTGGTTGAAAAATGTCCTATTTCTGGGAGAAAACAGGTATTTCTGAGAAGACACAGCAAGTTCATTGAGAAAATGTCCTATTTCTGGGAGAAAACTGGTATTTCGGGGAGGAAATGTTTTATTTCCTTGGAGAAAACACCTATGTCAGTGAGAAAATGTCGTATTTTTGGGGAGAAAACGGGTATTTCTGGGAGAAAAGGTCATATTTCCAGGAGAAACTGCAGTTCCTGCCAGAAAATGTCATACTTCAGGCAGAAACTGGCATTTG
>NW_011180261.1:0-469 GCF_000146605.3 Meleagris gallopavo
GTTCTCGGCAAGCGAGAAACACGAGACCGCTGCTGATGGCTGAAAGCGGCGTTCGGGGAGAAGCGCGATTTCTCGGCCAGCTACGGCCAAGTCTCCGGAGCGGTTCAGCGCGAATGCCGCTTTCTACGCGTGAGAGCGAAGGAGTGCGATTCCGATGCCGACAAGTGCGAATTCAGCCTCCTGCACTACCTGCGAGTGCGGGGCTTTTCTCCGAAGTCCTGAAAGGATAGCTCCCCACTTTTTGTCACGCTCTCCCTGAGAGCAATACAGCTGTCTCTCCTCGGACTTGCAAATGCCTTATTAGAGAGGGTTTTCCCTTTCACTCTTTTCCTGTCTGAATGCAGATGTGTCGCAGGGAAAACCTCACTAGACTGAATTGTGGCTCGAACTAAAGCAGAGACATAGTATTCGGAGCTAGTCAGGTGCATTCTGCACGTAGCCAAGGCTAAGTGCAAACCGCTCCTTTCCG
>NW_011180262.1:0-530 GCF_000146605.3 Meleagris gallopavo
TCTTGAATGCTTTGGATGAACACCAGGATTTCTCTGGATATTTCACTTTTGGATCCTGTTGGACAGAAGTTCACACCTTGCAGAAATGGCACTGAAAATAGATCTAGACTCCTCTATACACTGATAAGGTTCTTATAAGACTCTACTGGGCTAAACAGCAGCTCTGTGTTTTGCATTGTCGGAGTAAAAATACCTGCTAAGCAGAGAGGACTAACCGCAAACCTTTCTCAAATTTTGAAATGATTTCCCACTTTGCTTCTTTCTTTTCTTTCCAAACTCGTAAAGACCAGATGTCTAAAGGACAATGGCCCACAGCACAGTTGTGACATTTATTTGTACTGTCAACATGCAATGGTAAGTTAATAAGAAATAAGAAATTTTAACTCATGTCCTGAAGAAGATACCACTTTACTTCAGGAGCATTTGATGGAAAGGCTGGGGTGAATAAAATTCTTGTAAATGGCCGACTGTGATGTTTATTTGAATCAGAAATGCTTCCAGAAAAATTCAGTAAATAAAGCCTTTCTACC
>NW_011180263.1:0-507 GCF_000146605.3 Meleagris gallopavo
AAAATTAATAAAATCATCATTCCTACAGCCTGTGTCAGTATGGTAGCAGTGGGTTTGGGACAGTGGCAGCACTAAAGGCATTGGTGCAGGAGAGTGCTGCTGTACGGGGATTGGGGGCATGTTCCCGGGGAGGAGGAAGGGCGCTGGGCCGGGATAAAAGAGGCCTCGGTGGCTGTGAAGTGTCCAGAGACAGCCATGCCCCAGGGGAGAGAGCACATTTTGAGCGGGAACCTACGTCCCTGTGAGGTCCCCCAGAGTACACAGGGAAGTCCTGTGAGTGCTGCAGCACGCTGGGAAGCATCCAGAGCACACTGGAATCCTCAGCTGGGCCAGTTCTGCAAAGATCCCGTGCGCATCACCTTCATAGAGGAGGCTCGCACCAAGGGAGCCTTCCCAGAAAGGGAAAAGGGCGGCAAACCACCACAGCAAGATCTGCTGGGGAAGGGTGGGAGGCCGTGGAGGCACGGTGGCTCACACTCCCTGGTCTGTTTCGTCCCTCTGATTATG
>NW_011180264.1:0-480 GCF_000146605.3 Meleagris gallopavo
TTCATTTGCTTGTTTGTTTGTTTGTTTTCAAGCTTGTTTGCAGAGGTTTTCTGAAAGTGCTACTTATGAGAGCATAGTTTTGAATCACAGAATCACAGAATGGCCTGGGTTGAAAAGGGCCACAATGCTCTTTCAGTTCCAACCCCTCTGCTGTGTGCAAGGTCTCCAACCAGCAGACCAGGCTGCCCAGAGCCACATCCAGCCTGGCCTTGAATGCCTGCAGGGACGGGGCATCCACAGCCTCCTTGGGCAACCTGTTCCAGTGCCTCACCACGCTCTGGGTGAAAAACTTCCTCCTAATATCCAACCTAAACCTCCCTGGTCTCAGTTAGTGGAAAGTGAAAAGTGTTGTTTCTGCATTGATCACTGAAAAGGGGCAACTGATCTAAAGAATTAAGCTGTTACATATCTTTAGAATTAGCTGATGTGGAATGTAAGAATAGCATACACTTATTAGTAGCATATCCTAGGAACATAGTT
>NW_011180265.1:0-471 GCF_000146605.3 Meleagris gallopavo
TTACAGGAGAGGGGTTCCATCCTTCGGGTCGTGTTTGTGGCTGTACTCTGGATGCACTCGCACAGCTCCATGTCTCCCTGCACTGAGGACTCCACATCTGGACGCAGCACTGCAGGTGAGGCCTGACCAGCGCAGAGCAGAGGGATGGGGATCTCCTCCCTTCGCCCGCTGACTGCGCATCTTTGGATGCAGCCCAGGATACGGTTGGCTTTCTGGGCTGGAAGGGCCCACTGCTGACTTGTGTCCAGCTCCCACCCACCAGTACACCCAGGCCTTATGGAGCAGGACTACGCTCAGTCCTTTCATCCCCTAGCATGTTTTGGTGGTGGGTGTTCCCTCATCCCAGCTACTGACCCTGCACTTGGATTTGTGCCCACTGCTCAGCCTGTTGAGGTCTCTGTGGATGGCATCCCGTCCCTCTGCTGTGTCACTGCACCCCACAGCTTGGTGTCCTTAGGGTGCACTCAACCC
>NW_011180266.1:0-541 GCF_000146605.3 Meleagris gallopavo
GACGGGCACTGATCATCAGGTAAGACCCCTGATTGGTAAAGAAAATAATCTTCTGCTCCCTGCCCCTCGAGAAGTTAGAGCCTGGCACCCACAGAATAAAATGGCCATGGAAGGTGCAGGTAGGACCCAAGTGGTGTGGCCTACTTGCACCTTGGGGGAGATTGTTGGAGGTGGGAGGCTCAGGAGTCCCTCCAGTAATAGGTACGTACGTGGCCTACTGGCGCGGTGGTCAACACTCCGATTTTCATTGCTAAAGGGACTCCCATCATGTCCCTATGGCAGATCAGGACACCTCCTTTGCTGCCTGATATTATTATGCAGCCGCAACCATCCGGCCGGAAAATGTGGTACAGGCGGCCAGGACGTGCCCCTGTACAAGCGGGACTGTTGACCCAGGATAGAAACACGGCCTGTATTTTGCCCTGGAGGGCAGACCTTCCCCTCTTGGTACCTCTGAAACATCTGTATTTCTCCCCGTGAGTCTTTGAGCCTTCAGGATCCCCGGAAGGAATGAAATGTCATCAAAACGTTCCAGTGTTAC
>NW_011180267.1:0-405 GCF_000146605.3 Meleagris gallopavo
AGTGGAAAACCTCACTAGAATGAATTGTGGCTCGAAATAAAGGCAGAGACATAGTATTCAGAGGTAGGCGTAGTGCATTCTGCATGTAGCCAAGGCGAAGTGCAAACCGCTCCTTTCCGATGTGCGCACAGGAGCCCGCTCACTCGTCGGAGAAAAGCAGCCGGCTGAAGTGGCCCGTTCTCGGCAAGCGAGAAACACTGCTGACCGCTGCTGACGGCTGAAAGCGGAGTTCGGGAGAAGCGCAATTTCTCGGCCAGCTACGGCAAAGTCTCCGGAGCGGTTCAGCGCGAATCCGCTTTCTACGCGTGAGAGAGAAGGAGTGCGATTCCGATGCCGACAAGTGCAAATTCAGCCTCCTGCACTACCTGCGAGTGGGGGTTTTTCTCCGAAGTCCTGAAAGGATCT
>NW_011180268.1:0-398 GCF_000146605.3 Meleagris gallopavo
GGAGTCTGTGGCTGCCAGTCGGAACAAAACACCTCTCTGGAGGAAGGCAAAGCACTGGCGAGTCATGCCAAGGAGGAGGGAAGGGTAGCTACCGGGCATGGATCCACCGAGCCAGCAGAAGAAAAGTCTCCAGGCCAGCACAAGGCAAGAGGCAAGGATGCCCACGAGGCGGGGACCCACCTGAAAATCCGAGAAGGAGCTGCAAATGCAGCAAGCACTGCACAAAAGCCGAGAGCTGCCTGCACTTCCAGAAGCCTGGAAAGGAAAAAACACAACAGTCAAGGCACAGAGACAGCATCAGGTAAGTGAAGGCAAGGTCAGAGGAATGGCATGGGTAAGGAGACAAGGAAGGCAAAGCAAGGCAAGGCAAAGAATGGAAAGCAAAGGAGCAACTGAAA
>NW_011180269.1:0-375 GCF_000146605.3 Meleagris gallopavo
CTCAGTATTCCGCATCAATACATCATGTAGTATACTGGGAGTTAAAGTGTTAATGCTCCAATTCCAGGCACCTATCCCTATACGTTACAGAAGTCATGGGATCTGACCCTTCCGGGTGGGGCGGTCTCTTACTGCCTGGCAGTGGGTGCTGGAGGGTGCTTTCCTGGCCGTTCCAAGCTTTTCAGGTTTGAATCGGTATCGGGAACTCTCTCTCTCTCTCCTGTTTTGTTTGATTTATTAGTCTCAATTTCAATCAGATTGTATTATATTGTGTTATCTTGCATTCCGATATCATAATTAGTAAAATAAGTTTTCCTCCATAGATTGTTGCCGCTGTTTTTTTGTTTTCCTCCCTTCCTTCCCATTTTGTGGGCT
>NW_011180270.1:0-475 GCF_000146605.3 Meleagris gallopavo
TTGAGGGAACTGGGATTGTTTCTGTGGGAGAAGAGAAAGCTCTGGAGATAGCTCATGACAGCCTTCCAAGACTCAAAGGGAGCGCATAAGCAGGAGGGGGCAACGGCTGTTGAGGAGGGTGGATAGCGATAGGACAAGGGGAAATGGTTTTGAAGTGAGACAGGGGAGGTTTAGGTTGGTTATTAGGAGGCAGCTTTTCACGCACAGGGTGGTGACGCACTGGAATGTGTGCTTGAGAGTCACTTGCAGGATGATCTGCTCCATGATCCGTGACCAGCACAGAGGTGAGACTTCCATGCTGGTAGTTCCCCGCGTCACACTTTCTATCCTTCCTAAGAGGTGTGCTGTCACCTTTTTTCTCCTCAGCAGGGACTTGACCTGACTGCCTCGACTTGTGAAATACCATGGAGAGTGGCTCGGTGACTGCAGCGGTGAATTCCCTCGGAACTCTGGGACTCATCTCGTCAGGACCCAA
>NW_011180271.1:0-554 GCF_000146605.3 Meleagris gallopavo
GGGATCCTGGTGGACAAAGAGCTGGACATAAGCCAGTAGTGTGCACTTGCAGCCCAGAAGGCCAACTAGTATCCTGGGCTGCATTCAAAGAGGAGCGACCAGCAGGGAGAGGGAGGTGATTGTCCCCCTCTACTCGGCTCTGGTGTGCGGCCCCATGTGCAGCACTGCGTCCAGGCCTGGGGCTCCAGCACGGGAATGATGTGGAGCTTTTGGAGCAGGTCCAGAGAAGGGCCACGAAGATGATCAGAGGGCTGGAGCACCTCTCTTAGAAAGAAATGTTGAGGGAACTGGGATTGTTTCTGTGGGAGAAGAGAAAGCTCTGGAGATAGCTCATGACAGCCTTCCAAGACTCGAAGGGAGCGCATAAGCAGGAGGGGGCAACGGACTGTTTAGGAGGGTGAATAGCGATAGGACAAGGGGTAAATGGTTTCAAGTGAGACTAGGGGAGGTTTAGGTTGGTTATTAGGGGCAGCTTTTCACGCACAGGGGTGGTGACGCACTGGAATGTGTTGCTTGAGAGTCACTTCCAGGATGATCTGCTCCATGATCCGTGA
>NW_011180272.1:0-426 GCF_000146605.3 Meleagris gallopavo
ACAAAGCCAAGGGGAATGGCCAAGAGAATGGGGCAAGGACACAAAATAGGGAGGACGAAGAGAATGTAATAGTGAAAACAGTGCAAGACCAGAGACAAGCAAGACACAGAACAAAGAGGATAGGCAGCCTTCTGTGGGCACCATGAAGCGCAATTCGGAGCTCTGGGGGAACCCTATTGTGCCGGGCTCTGGAATGGGTAAACGCTGGCGGGTGTGCATCGCCCTTACCTGCCGGGCGGACAGTGACCAGTCAGCAAAGTGAGGTTCCGGGGCATGCCGGGAAACGCAGATTCCAGTTCCTTGCTGTTTCCACAGAGACCAACACATCTCTCCGTGCAGTTGTTACGGCACTTGGGAGCACCGCAGCTCTGCTGCCACCTGTTGGACACAATACAGTCATGAAGGCACTGCCCTGCATCCGGGCCT
>NW_011180273.1:0-449 GCF_000146605.3 Meleagris gallopavo
TTGTGGTGGAAAATGTCGCATTTTTGTGATAAAACTGTCACTTGTTGGAGAAAATACCATATTTTGGGGGAGAAAACTGCCATTTCTGAGAGTTAAATGCCGTATTTCCGGGAGAAAACTGGTATTTCTGGTAGAAAACGCTGATTTTGTTGTGAGAGAACTGGTATTTCTGTTCCAAAATGTCATATTTCATGGAGAAATCTGCTATTTCTGGAAGAAAACGTGATATTTCAGGGGAGAATACTGCAATTTCTGCGTGAAAATGGCGTATTTTGGGGGGGGAAACTGCCGTTTCTGAGAGAAGATGTCCTATTTTTTGGAGGGAAAACCGGTATTTCTGTGAGAAAATGTGATATTTCTGGGGAGAAAAACTGCAATTCCTGGCAGAAAACGTCACATTCTTGGGGGGCGAATCCTTGTATTTCTGGTAGGAAAACGTGTTTTGGGTG
>NW_011180274.1:0-383 GCF_000146605.3 Meleagris gallopavo
AACTCCATCAGGCTGCAAAATGAAATCAGAAGAGACGCAGAACATAATTTAAAACACAACAAGGATGCACACAATGCCCTTAAAAACACCCACCGCATGGATGCAATTAGCACATAGCCCTATTAATTACAGCCATCCAGCTTCAGATCCTCCAGAAAAGCAGAGCTCACAGCTCTGAAATCAAGCAGGAATCACTCACCCCATTCTAACGGCTCACCCCACACACCAAAGGAAGCAGTCTCCAGATTCAGATGCTGCTCTTACACCTAGCAGCCCTTCAGCGCACTTGCCATCCCCCAAAAAGACAAGATCACAGCCCTGAAAGCAAAAAAGAAACCACTTACCCCATTCCAAGGACCAATACTCCCCCACCTCTCTCAAGT
>NW_011180275.1:0-376 GCF_000146605.3 Meleagris gallopavo
TCACTTTGCTCTGATCTTCCACGAGCGAAAGCTGCACCAAGGGAGCAGGCAGAGGAGAGAGAAGGAACAGGTCAGGGAGCTTGCACAATTTAGCAAAGACAAGAGAAGAACCACGGGACAAATGCCACCTTTATGGATCGCTTGGCAATGCGTGTACTGGGCGAAAATTACATCCGATGGACAAGAGTAAGCAATACGACACTATGAGCTCCGCCAGCCAGCAGTTCTCAACACCTCACTGCCCACCCGTCTCTCCCCCGCTGTCTCAAGCTTACCTACAAGATGCTGCGCAAGAGGATGTGAAAACAAAGGTACTCAGTCGATGCACAAGTGCAACAAGCGAGCTACTCAGGCAGAGCTCAAGCGCTCCAATGAA
>NW_011180276.1:0-414 GCF_000146605.3 Meleagris gallopavo
GGCAACCTGTGCCACTGCATCAGCACCCTCACTGTACAAGACATTTTCCTTAGATTTCACCTCCATTTTCCCTTGTTCTTTCCTTTAGGTATTGAAAGGCTGTTACCAGGTTCCCTTGGAGCCTTCACTTCTCCAGGAGGCTGAACAGCCCAGCGTCTCCTTGCTTACAGGAGAGGGGTTCCATCCTTGGGTTGGTGTTTGTGGCTGTACTCTGGATGCACTCGCACAGCTCCATGTCTCCCTGCACTGAGGACTCCACATCTGGACGCAGCACTGCAGGTGAGGCCTGACCAGCGCAGAGCAGAGGGTTGGGGATCTCCTCCCTTGGCCCGCTGACTGCGCATCTTTGGATGCAGCCCAGGATACGGTTGGCTTTCTGGGCTGGAAGGGCCCACTGCTGGCTTGTGTCCAGCT
>NW_011180277.1:0-455 GCF_000146605.3 Meleagris gallopavo
TTTTCAGACCTAAAACATGCTTTTAAACAGCAAGAGCGTAGGGATCATTCCTTAGGTTTTCTTCAAATACCTGTGGAGTACCTTTACGTTCTCTTAATGGAAACACTGTCTTTAACAGAATGAAACTGAAGAAATGAAATGTTGTAACTCCACTGAGAGCGTATCATCTCATGGGAGGCCTGCTAAAAGCTGTGGAACAGACGGTTCAGATGGTTCTCAGAGCACAGAATCTTCAGGAAGCTCCCTTAACAGGGAGGTTGGTGCTGTTCCAAAGAGAGCAACTGCAAAGAACTGTGTTTTGTGCCAAAGCCCAAACCAGCTATGTGGGAAACACGTGCCCCCCACTCACTGAATGTGCTGCAGTTTCAAAGCCAGCCGTAATCCTGCACGAGAGAAATCTGGATCTGGCTTTGCTACAAAGGAAGGTCAGGTGGGACTGTAACATCTGTTCGGTG
>NW_011180278.1:0-523 GCF_000146605.3 Meleagris gallopavo
CTATGGATGGGAGAAAAGTGGTATTTTGGGGAGAAATTGTCCTCTTCTTTGTTGCAAGTGTCCGATTTGGTATTGTCATGCAGTATTTTGGGAAGAAAAGGTCCAATTGTCCAAGTGAAAGGTGGTATTTCTGGGAGAAAAGGACATGTGTGTGGGGGAAAAGTGGACCATTGTGGGGAAAGAGTGTCTTGTCTTGGAGAGCACGTGTGGCATTTTTGGTGTGAGAACTGGTCCTTTGGGGAGCAAGTAGGGTGTGTATGGGAGCAAATGTCCTCTTGAGGAGTGTCAAGTAGTATTTGTGTTAGAAAATGGGAGGTATGTGCAAGAGGCCTGGTATTTCGGAGAGAAAATGTCTTTTTTTGGGGGGAACCGTTCACGTATGTGTGAGAGAAGTGTGTTTCTTGGAGCAAATGGGCGGAAGAGATGATGTATTTGCGAGAAAGCTTGTGTTTCTGGGAGCAAATGCCATCTTGTTGGGAAAGAAAGGTATTTGCGGGCGAATGAGTGGCCTAATTCTTAGAAA
>NW_011180279.1:0-786 GCF_000146605.3 Meleagris gallopavo
GCTCTAACAAGGCATCTGCATGTTTGATGAGGGACAGATGTAGTGCTCTAAGGGAGTGCGTTTCAAGAAAGGGGAGTGATCCTTCCAGGACATTGGAGAAAAAAAACCCCATTCGCAGGTAGTGCAGGAGGCTGAATTCGCAATTGTCGGCATCGGAATCGCACTCCTTCGGTCTCATGCTCAGAGAGCGGCATTCCCTCTGAACAGCTCCGGAGACTATGCCGTAGCTGGCCGAGAAATCACGCTTCTAACCGAACGCTGCTTTCAGCCCTCAGCAGCGGTCTCGTGTTTCTCGCTTGCCGAGAGCGGACCCCTTCAGCCGGCTGCTTTCCTCCGACTAGAGAGCGGGCTCCTGTGCGCGCATCGGAAAGGAGCGCTTTGCACTTCGCCTTGGCTACATGCAGAATGCACTCGACTAGTTCTGAATACTATGTCTCAGCCTTAATTTCGAGGCAAAATTCGTCCCTGTGAGGTTCTCCACTGCTACACATCTGCATTCAGACAGGAAAAGAGTGGAAGGGAAAACCCGCTCTAATAAGGCATTTGTAATTTCGAGGAACGACAGACGTAGTGCTCTCAGGGAGAGCGTTTAAGAAAGAGGGAGAGATCCTTTCAGGACTGCGGAGAAAAAAAACCCCACTCGCAGGTAGTGCAGGAGGCTGAATTCGCAGTTGTCGGCATCGGAATCGCACTCCTTCGCTCTCACACATAGAAAGTGTGAGAAATTCGCGCGGAACAACTCCTGAGACTACGCCGTTGCTGGCCGAGAAATCGCGTTTATCACCG
>NW_011180280.1:0-468 GCF_000146605.3 Meleagris gallopavo
CAACCAAGAATAGGACATCTTCTCCCACTAATACCACTTGTCTCCCAAGGATAGGACATTTTCCCTAAATGCTATGGCAGTTCTGCTAAGAAATACTCCTTTCCTTCCCTAAATGGGACATATGCACCCACAAAGACCACGACTCCGAGAAATTCCTCCCAGTTCCTCCCAATTACACTCCATTACATTCCTCATCATGACACTTACTCCCAGACTTTTGGCATTTTACTGCGGAAAGACCGTTTCGATCCAGAATATATGCCATTGGCCCTCACAAACACCGATTGCCTCACAAATACGTGGCACATCCCACCCAGAAAGACCATTTCTAGCCCCCAAAAGATGGCATTTACTCCCAGAAACACCAGCTTTCTCACACATTCCTCACCTTTTCCCCCCCACCATAAGACCTTTTCACCCAGAAATGACAGTTCTCTTAGGAATACCTCCCAATTCCCCTAATCTGCT
>NW_011180281.1:0-575 GCF_000146605.3 Meleagris gallopavo
AGAGAAAAGGGAAGGTACTTGTCAGAAAAGTGCTCTTTCTGGGAGAGAGTAGCATAGTTGGTTGGAAAATGCCACCCATTTGTGAGAAAGCTGCTTTGTTTCCGGGAGAAAATAGCATTCTTTGGGGAGAAGATGTCCTCTTTTGGATGGAAAAGTAGTAGTTGTGGGAGAAGCTGTCCAATGTTTGGGCCCAAGGTAGCATTACTGGGAGGTAATGTCATTGTATTGGAGAAGGGTGGTATTTCTTGGGGAGAATGTGTTCTTTTTGGTAAGCCAACGGTGTACTTTGGGGGGAAAAAGCGGCCTTTCTGGGAGAAGGTGTCCTAGTTTGGGGAGAAAGTGTCATAGTGCGGAGTGTAGTGTAGCAGATTAGGGGGAATTGGGAGGTATTCCTAAGAGAACTGTCATTTCTGGGTGAAAAGGTCTTATGTGGGGGGGGAAAAAGGTGAGGAATGTGTGAGAAAGCTGGTGTTTCTGGGAGTAAATGCCATCTTTTGGGGGCTAGAAATGGTCTTTCTGGTGGGATGGTGCCACATCTTTGTGAGGCAGTCGGTGTTTGTGAGGGCCAGTGGCAT
>NW_011180282.1:0-370 GCF_000146605.3 Meleagris gallopavo
TGCTATCTTGTTTCTGTAAAAAGAAAAAAAAATAAGCTTTCTTCTACTGAAACTAGCCTTTTAAGGGGTCGTACATGCCACTGTCTCTTCTTTCTTAATGCTAAAAACAATACTGGGCCTTAATTAAGTTCACCACTTTGCTCTATGGAGCAATAGGTATATATAGTCAATTGAAACATGGATGGAAATAACTATGTGGCATCTGCATATTATGTGGCATACCATTCCAGAGGGAGCTGCTAATTTTACTAGGGTTGGGGATTCTTAAGCAGGTTTCCAGCCTCTCCTTTGAATTCTTTATGCAGATTTTCAATGCTCACCTGATCACATTATTAATCTCCGTGAATGTACTGCTCACCATTTCTACTTA
>NW_011180283.1:0-483 GCF_000146605.3 Meleagris gallopavo
CTGCATACAAGCAGCGCACCAACATGGGGTGCATGATGTTCATTACCTGCTGGACACATCTCACACCACTGACTGGAGGAGCCCAGGCAATCCTTCAACTCCATCAGGCTGCAAAATGAAATCAGAAGAGACGCAGAACGTAATTTAAAACACAAGGATGCACACAATGCCCTTAAAAAACACCGCATGGATGCAATTAGCACATGAATTACAGCCATCCAGCTTGAGATCCTCCAGAAAAGCAGAGCTCACAGCTCTGAAAGAAAGCAGGAATCACTCACCCCATTCTAAGGGCTCACCCCACACCCCAAAGGAAGCAGTCTCCAGATTCACATGCTGCTCTTACACCTAGCAGCCCTTCAGTGCACTTGCCATCCCCCAAAAAGACAAGATCACAGCCCTGAAAGAAAAAAAGAAACCACTTACCCATTCCAAGGACCAATAGTCCCCCACACTCTCAAGTGAAGGAAGCAGCTTCCAGGT
>NW_011180284.1:0-335 GCF_000146605.3 Meleagris gallopavo
TTGGCAAAGACCTACGGGATCATCAGTCCAACCACCCACCTGTCAGCAACAGTTCTCACTAATCCATGTCCCTCAACACAGCGTCTAAACCTTCCCTGAACACCTCCAGGGTGGGCAGTTACAGAGTACAAGAATTTTGGATGCCAACCATCTCCCACCACAGCCATTTCTCACCCCAGTCATTTCCCACCCCAACAATCTCACAGTACAGCCATTTCGTTTCCCACTCCAAAAAGATCCCACCTCCCCAAGAATTCCCATTCCCACCCGCAATTCCCACTCCAGCCCTTCCCACCCCCCACCCATTTCGCACCCGCAATTCCCACCCCCCAACC
>NW_011180285.1:0-469 GCF_000146605.3 Meleagris gallopavo
AAGGCAAGGGCCAAGAGAACATGGAAGGAAATGCCAAGGATGACGGCCCAGACAATACGGCAGGGAACGCCAAAACTGAATGCCGACATGAATGTGGCAACACAAAGCCAAGGGGTCATTAGGCCAAGAGAATGGGGCAAGGACACCAAATAGGGAGACGAAGAAAATGTAATAGTGAAAACAGTGCAAGACCAGAGACAAGCAAGACACAGAACAAAGAGGATAGGCAGCCTTCTGGGCACCATGAAGCGCAATTCAGAGCTCTGGGGGAACCCTATTGTGCCGGGCTCTGGAATGGGTAAACGCTGGCGGGTGTGCATCGCCTTACCTGCTGGGCAGACAATGACCAGTGAGCAAAGTGAGGTTCCGGGGCATGCCGGGAAATGCAGATTCCACTTCCTTGCTGTTTCCACCGAGACCACCACATCTCTCCGTGCAGTTGTTACGGCACTTGGGAGCACCGCAGCTC
>NW_011180286.1:0-479 GCF_000146605.3 Meleagris gallopavo
CGCTCTCACGCGTAGAAAGCGGCATTCGCGCTGAACCGCTCCGGAGACTTTGCCGTAGCTGGCCGAGAAATCGCGTTTCTCCCCGAATGCCGCTTTCAGCCGTCAGCAGCGGTCTCGTGTTTCTCGCTTGCCGAGAACGGGCCACTTCAGCCGGCTGCTTTTCTCCGACGAGTGAGCGGGCTCCTGTGCGCACATCGGAAAGGAGCGGTTTGCACTTCGCCTTGGCTACATGCAGAATGCACTACGCCTACCTCTGAATACTATGTCTCTGCCTTTATTTCGAGCCACAATTCATTAGAGTGAGGTTTTCCACTGCTACACACCTGCTTTCAGAGAGGAAAAGAGTGGAAGGGAAAACCCTCTCTAATAAGGCATTTGCAAGTTCGAGGAGCGACAGCTGTAGTGCTCTCAGGGAGTGCGTGACAGAAAGTGGGGAGAGATCCTTTCAGGACTTCGGAGAAAAAACCCCACTCGCAGGT
>NW_011180287.1:0-512 GCF_000146605.3 Meleagris gallopavo
AATCGCTAAGTTCTTAGCGTGCATGTTTGTGACGGAGGAGCTCTCAGCGAGACGAGCCAAGTGTCTCATCAAGTACTCCAGTGTCCTGGAAAACAAGAGAGGCAAGTGTTCAGCACCAACCAGCATGCCGTGCTGCAATTCACAAAGCAAACCTCAATTCATGCTGGTTGTTGTTACTGCTACTGTCCCTGAAGACGAAGTAGATGCAACTTGACTCAGTGCCACGCTGCAGCACCAAGCCCCAGCACAGCACAGCCATCAGCTGCACCAAGCGTGCCGCCGTGCCCAGGAACTGACCCAATAAATTCACCCCGTGGAGCCTTCAACCGCTTCAGCACACACAGGCATCGTGTTGCTAGCGGGAGACAAAGCCTGGAATGGCACCGTTGCCCTCTGAAGTGCAGCAGGGCTGAGCTCAGCAGGCTGAGGGCAGCACTGACCTGTAGTGAGGAGCGGGCAGCTGCTGGATGACGTCCTGCATTCTGACCAGCCGCTCCTCATCTGTAGCGGCA
>NW_011180288.1:0-424 GCF_000146605.3 Meleagris gallopavo
TCTGCTGTGTCACTGCAGCCCACAGCTTGGTGTCCTTAGGGTGCACTCAACCCCACTGTTGATGTCCCTAGATGAAGGGGAAACCCAGATGCTTGTACCAACTGGGCGTAGAAGCCCTTGGGAGGCAGCCCTGGCGGAGGACTCGGGGATCCTGGTGGGACAAAGAGCTGGACATAAGCCAGTAGTGTGCACTTGCAGCCCAGAAGGCCAACTGTATCCTGGGCTGCATTCAAAGAGGAGCGACCAGCAGGGAGAGGGAGGTGATTGTCCCCCTCGACTCGGCTCTGGTGCGGCCCCATGTGCAGCACTGGGTCCAGGCCTGGGGCTCCAGCACGGGAATGATGTGGAGCTTTTGGAGCAGGTCCAGAGAAGGGCCACGGAAGATGATCAGAGGGCTGGAGCCCCTCTCTTAGAAAGAAATGTT
>NW_011180289.1:0-473 GCF_000146605.3 Meleagris gallopavo
TTTCACGCACAGGGTGGTGACGCACTGGAATGTGTGCTTGAGAGTCACTTCCAGGATGATCTGCTCCATGATCCGTGACCAGCACAGAGGTGAGACTGACATGCTGGTAGTTCCCCGCGTCACACTTTCTATCCTTCCTGAGAGGTGTGCTGTCACCTTTTTTTCTCCTCAGCAGGGACTTGACCTGACTGCCTCGACTTCTGAAATCCATGGAGAGTGGCTCGGTGACTGCAGCGGTGAATTCCCTCGGAACTCTGGGACTCATCTCGTCAGGACCCAAAGACTCCTGGCTGTTTGGGTCCTCAGGTGGTCCAGAACCTGATCTGCCATGGCAGTGTGGGATGGGAAGGGGTGTTTGGGACTGAGGAAGCAATGGCAGTCCCCACCTCACCAAAGCAAAGATGAGGGCTGTGCATAATGAGCAGTTATCAGACAAGATGGAAGCAAAAATAGTGTTGGGTAGCTGAGCCTTC
>NW_011180290.1:0-548 GCF_000146605.3 Meleagris gallopavo
GTTTCTTATTCCTGCAGTGATCAAAGTCATTCACACCAGTCATTAGCCATGCCAGCTGTGTTCTAGAACAAGTGGAGATTGATATCCAATGGCAGCCACCAGGAAGAGAAAATTATTTTGTTGAGGTTAAAGACATTCCACTGCTTTGTCTTTATGAAGCATTTCATGTGCATCGAATTTGGCAGCCAGCAGAAGAGAAGGCTCCCGGGGGAGACCTCCTGAGGGCGGCCTTCAGTATCCCAAGGGGGGCTGCAAAAAGCAAGGGACAGAATCTTTAGATGGGACATAAGGAAGAACTCTGTTACAATAAGCGTGGCACTGGAACAGGGACACTGAGCGACCCTGGGGCTCTCTGGAGCCCCGAGCACTGGGCTCAGGGCCTGGGGATTGGGAGGGGATGGAGGGCACCATCCCCCTACCCCTTTCCAGGGGGGACCACTGCCCACCCCCAGACCTTCCCTCGTGCTCTGAGGGGCTGTGCAGAGGAGGAGGGTCTCGAGCTGTCCTACGGATGGCCCAGGGTCACTGTGAGATGGGACAAAGGCTGT
>NW_011180291.1:0-465 GCF_000146605.3 Meleagris gallopavo
ACGGGGCCTTGGGCCATAATAAAGAACTGCGTCCTGTAAAGGAAAAGCACAGATAAGAGCAAGCAGCAGCACGGCCATCGCAGATCTGGGGGTGGTGCTGTGTTTTTCTAAGTCTTGGCTATCCTCGCCACTGGAAGATGATGTCAAAAGAACCATTCTGTTATTCCCAAGAGGGAACTGGAATGAGAGCTGACAGAGGTGACACCGCAGTCCCACAGCCTTCCAGCGCTCCATGCTGAAGGAGAACCTCCTGCCCCAGCAAGTCTGCTGAGCACCCTGGGTTCTCTCTGCATCCCCTGCACCACGCCGTGCTGCCCGGTGAGTCCAGCGCAGCTCTCAGGACCTGGGGGACTGCAGAACGCGGCCAGCAGTGAGCTGAGCTCGTTCCTCAAGCCCTGGTCCGGGCCGTGCTCTCCTCACAGCCCATCCGCCGCGCCCAGGCGGACGAGCTGCTGCTCGGTGCTT
>NW_011180292.1:0-470 GCF_000146605.3 Meleagris gallopavo
CTCAAAAACCAGTTGGATTTTGCGCTCACTGCTGACAGCCCGGGCTAATGAATGGACATGGCTTAGGCTGTATTTTCCCTTAGTGATAATTAATCTCTCAGCACTCTGATAATCTATCTCTGGCACGACCTGGAAGCTCTGTGCAAACCTTGGCTGCCCGTCCCCACCGATGTTTCTTCCTTTCTCTCCTCAGAAGCAGCGCCGCGCGGTTCCCCGTGTTTGGGAGCAGCAGCCAGGAGGCTGCCAGAGATCCAACTGCGCCCTGCAGCGCACAGAGGGACGCAGTGGGGACAGAGCGTCCTTCCTGCCATGCAAAAGTGAGTTTCTTCAGTCCTCTGTCATGAAGGATGGAGGAATGAACTTTGAGTATTACTTCTGAGGTGCAGTGCTGCAGGGGATGCCAAGGAAGCCACTGCAGAAGCGTTGGGGAGGCCGACAGCGGCAGTTGGTGGCAGCAGTGAGGCAGAAGT
>NW_011180293.1:0-410 GCF_000146605.3 Meleagris gallopavo
CACACCATGCAAGACGTCTGCCATCCATTTTCCAGAAGACCCTGGCGTAAATTGGAATGTAATGCATGCTTTTCTCACAGGCAATGGAAAGGATTTCTGCCTCGTTTCCCCAGTTTATGGCTGCCTGAAAGATGGCAGCTGGCTGTCAGTGTTAGCACACATCTTGTGGCTAACTGCTCTAACTGGGAGTGCTCTGTTACGCCTCGCACAGTGCCCAGCTGCGACTGCGTCCTGTTCAGACAGTGCTTGGAGCCTCTTCATTTCATCACCATCAGGACTCGGCTCCAGGCACACTTGTGAGGAAGAAAAGAAAATAGAACTTAGATGCACGGGAAGAAGTGAACTGATATTTAGGTCTAAATTTCTCTAATTACTTCTCTGAGGATACACTTGCAATATGAGGAAGAAAC
>NW_011180294.1:0-560 GCF_000146605.3 Meleagris gallopavo
TTGGGGAGAAAACGGGGTGTAGATGGGAGAAAATGTCCTGTTGAGGAGTGCCTAGCAGTATTTTTGAGAGAAAAGGGAAGGTACTTGTCAGAAAAGTGCTCTTTCTGGGAGAGAGTAGCATAGTTGGTTGGAAAATGCCACCCATTTGTGAGAAAGCTGCTTTGTTTCCGGGAGAAAATAGCATTCTTTTGGGGGAGAAGATGTCCTCTTTTGGATGGAAAAGTAGTACTTGTGGGAGAAGCTGTCCAATGTTTGGGCCCAAGGTAGCATTACTGGGAGGTAATGTCATTGTATTGGAGAAGGGTGGTATTTCTTGGGGAGAATGTGTTCTTTTTGGAAGCCAACGGTGTACTTTGGGGGGAAAAAGGCGGCCTTTCTGGGAGAAAGTGTCCTAGTTTGGGGAGAAAGTGTCATAGTGCGGAGTGTAGTGTAGCAGATTAGGGGGGAAGTTGGGAGGGTATTCCTAAGAGAACTGTCATTTCTGGGTGGAAAGGTCTTATGTGGGGGGAAAAGGTGAGGAATGTGTGAGAAAGCTGGTGTTTCTGGGAGTAAATGCCATC
>NW_011180295.1:0-518 GCF_000146605.3 Meleagris gallopavo
TCAGCCTTTGTATCTGTGATCATAAATCCCACCACATGCCCATATGGACAGACAAAGTGCAAAGACAGAACAGTCTTTCAGGCAAATTCCAAAAGCAAGTGTAAAGTTCAGTAATGAAATATCACTCTCTTTTCTGTTTTTAACCTCAAGCAGTAGAAGCTTTTTAAAATTTTCCTCAATTTAATATTTTCATAGACATCCTGAAAGCCTTATGCTCACAATCTTTATACTGATAGAAAGTGTCGCTATCATCAAAGTGACGCAAATATCCATCTCAAGAACCTACACAAAAAAATATATTCACTGTAAGGACTGAGAGGGTTCTGACAGAAAAAATTTCAGAAAATACAAATGATTTTACTTACCTCATACAGAAGAAGAATACACCCCCTCAAGATGACTCAGATTGTTCTAGCTACTTTTGTCCATAAGTGCTTTGCTACATTTTTACATGAATAAATTCAGAAAGGCTTTTTCCAGGGAAAAGCTGCTACTTCTGCTTTTATTTTCTATTTTCC
>NW_011180296.1:0-500 GCF_000146605.3 Meleagris gallopavo
CATGAAGGGCAGGTCCTGTTTGACCAACCTGATCTCCTTCTATGATCTAGTGACCCATCTGGTGGATGAGGGAAAGGCTGTTGATGTGGTCTACCTAGACTTCAGCAAAGCCTTTGACACTGTCTCCCACAGTATTCTCTTGCGGAAGCTGGCAGCCCGAGGCTTGGATGGGTACACTCTTGGCTGGGTAAGGAGTTGGCTGGACGGCCGGGCTCAGAGAGTGGGGTGAATGGAGTTAAATCCAGCTGGCGACTGGTCGTGAGTGGTGTTCCGCGAGGGGTCGGTGCCGGGGGCCTGTCCTCTTCGATATCTTTGTTGATGACCTGGATGAAGGCATCGAGTGCACCCTCAGTAAATTCTCAGATGACACCAAATTGGCTGGAAGTGCGGATCTGCGTGGGGGTAGCGAGGCCATACAGAGGGATCTGGACAGGCTGGAGAGCTGGGCTGAAGCCAGTGGGATGAGGTTCAACAAGACCAAATGCCGGGTCCTGCACTTT
>NW_011180297.1:0-488 GCF_000146605.3 Meleagris gallopavo
TGTATTAGGGAAAGCTCACCCTTTTAGTCAACCTAATCATTGGTTCACGCCGTGAAGGGGTGGAATGTATGGGGCTGCTGAATCACGGCCTGAACCTTTGATTGATCACCTGAGGCGAGCAATGAGTCAGCCACGGGAGCACAGGTGAAGGCAATTCAGCTGTGCTGCAGGAAGGGGTGGAGCCTGGCTCCACCTCTCCTAGACCCATTTAAGAGCTGACTGCCAGTGGGGAAGGATCTCTCTCTGGAGATCCGCTCCATCAGGAGTTTGTCTGGCGAGCCCAGGACAGGGTGAGTGACTTTCTCTTATTTCTCCAATATAAATGCTATTAGCCGAGCTCCTGGATATGGATCTATACCATCTGTATATCCATTGATTAAACAATTGGCGAGCCAGGCAATTGTTTGATGTAAATCCACTTTACATCATGTCTCTTTATGGGTTTCTGTGAATGGTCGAAGGGGAGAACACCATTCCCCTAGTTAAAA
>NW_011180298.1:0-464 GCF_000146605.3 Meleagris gallopavo
CAGCAGCGCAGGAGCCGGGCGAGGGCGTGAGGAAGCGGTGCTCTGCAGGGCCGTGGCTCTGCTGCTGGCCGAGCGCGCTCTGCGCCCGGGGGTGTCCCAGGGGGAGCTCAGAAGATGGGTGCTGGGAAAAGCGGGAGCCTTTCTGCTCCGGCTTCCTGCTGCTCCCCGCAGATGGGATCCCCGGTTCCCGGCGGAGACCCCGGCCGGAGCCCCGGGAGGCTTCGGGGTGTCTTTCTTCGCGTGCTCTCCCACGCGGTCCCGGAGGGTGTTGCACGTGGCCTGGAGAGCTTGGGAAAGCTGCCGAGTGCCGGGCTCCAGGTCGCCCTGTAGCTTGGGCAGTCGCGGCCCGAGTCTGCCCTCCCACGAGCTGAGCCCTGCCCCGTCTCCGAGCGAGGAGATCACAGCGTGCCGTGGGAACATCCCTCTGCTGTTCTTGATTCCAGATGACGGTGCTCCCAATCCTG
>NW_011180299.1:0-531 GCF_000146605.3 Meleagris gallopavo
GGTTAAGAGAAGAATCTATAATTGTTGACATCCCTGTAAAAATTCAAATGCTAACTAAACAGGACTGAATAGAGAAATGTGCCACCCAGATAAACAGGGAGGAGTAGGATGGGAAACTAATAAAGAAAAGTCAGAGAAAAGCTAGAAGAAAAAATTGAATTATAAAGCAGAAATAAGCTAAAGCCTTCTAGAATATACACGTATTTTAGTAAGCTCTCTGTATAGCTATTCTAGACTATAAAGTTTGCATCTGCATTTAAACAGCTGAAATGAAATTTGAATGATTGCAAGCAATTCCAATTTCATATGGAAGTGGGAAACCAGCATAGTGAATCATGAGTTGTGAGCAACTCTGACAAAGTATTTCAGCTGTCAGACAGTTCAGATCAAAGGCCTGAGTAAATTCAAAGGTCACTCTAGGCAGGAGCTGTCAGGTTTTGGACATTTTTACCTATTGAAAGTTTTTATAAGAGGTTACGGGGGGAAAAGAGCTAAGCATCCTCTGTCTCCACTCGTGTGGTGACAGGCTAC
>NW_011180300.1:0-432 GCF_000146605.3 Meleagris gallopavo
TTGGGAGCCTACCTCTTCTTTCGGCATCACACGTGGTCACAAGAGTGCATTTGGATCCGGGAAACTCCAACCAAGCGCCAACGGGCAACATGGAAGAGAGAGAAGAAAAACAGATCAAAAGGGTAGAAAACGCTGTTGAATCCAAACAGAAAAGACGACGACGTTGGCACATGGCACTGACATTCCATCAGCACTGGGGAGACCTTAAGATGGGGAAAGGAAAAGCACCCAGTGAAAGCAACGTGAGCACGAGGGACATCCGACACCAAGCCCAGAGGACCTCAGCGAGCGTGTTCAACAGGACATGTCAGGGACCAACGGACCTCGGCACAGAGACTAAGCGTTGGATATTGGCATCCACCTCCGGCTGCGTTTTCCTGCTGCTTCCACCAAGAGCCTGGCTAAAGTCCTGACACTGCTCGCGAGGACCGC
>NW_011180301.1:0-484 GCF_000146605.3 Meleagris gallopavo
ACTTGAGCACAATCAGACACAAATTTCTGGTCTTCAAGCATAGTTTCTTCCAGTGCCTTTCTGCTGATTCAACACTGTCCCATTTCTGCAGTCAGCACAGATCTGCAGCATCCTTTCCTCCCTCCTCCATCACACGCCGCCCTGCATGCAGCCCCATTTAGAGGCAGGTACCCACACCACAGCTCACAAGAGCTTCTTACCAGTGCAGGCTTTCTGCTTCCCCCCTTGCCCAGCACCATTCCACGGACGCGCAGGCTCTGTCCCTACAACAAAATACAATTTGCTGATTTAGCAGAAACCAGTAGCCTGTAGAAGGATTGTCCTGTCAGCCCAAATCCACCCCCAACACAACAAAAAAATTCTCATTCTTGCTCAGGTGACAGCAGAAGAACTCCAGCCTGCCTGACAGCTCTACATTCGGCAGAGCAGGGGTGCATCACCAAACAAAACGCTATCAGGTGCAAAAGTTGAGACACGTTTTTTG
>NW_011180302.1:0-520 GCF_000146605.3 Meleagris gallopavo
TCCGAGCGCCTTCCCTTCCTCCAGAGAGATGCTTTGTCCTCATTAGCAGCCGCGGACTCCTCCACGGGCGCCGGCTGAGAAATGCCTCTGGTGGAGGTGGCGGCGTGCCCAGGAGCTGCCCTTTCCTCCTCCCAGCACGGCTGTGAGCTTTGGGCTGCAGCGCAGCCTCTTGGCATCTTTGCTTTGCCGTCGCGCTGAGTCCTGTTTCTTTGCCGTTCCGTCGGCCGCTTTTGGTTCTTTTCGTTTCCCTCGCTCGTCTGCTTTGCTTTCCTTCGGTCGCTCGGTTTCGTTTTCTTTCCCTTTTTTCCTCCTTTTGCTTTGCTCTCCAGCGTTTGCTGCCGTTGGCTTTTGTTGTCTTTGCTTCTTTGGCCTATTTCTCTTTTTGGGTGTGCTTTGGATGTTTCCTTTCTTCTTTTTTTGTGGAATTTTCGTTTTGTATTCTTGTTTTTCCTTCTTATTTCTTTTGTCTGTATTTTGTCATTTCTGTCCTTCTCTTTTGTTTTTGCTTTTCTCTTTTTCA
>NW_011180303.1:0-634 GCF_000146605.3 Meleagris gallopavo
ATTTCTGGCAGAAGACGTCATATTCCTGGGGAGAAATCTGGTATTTCTGGGAGAAATGTCATGTTTCTGGTTGAAACATGGTACTTGTGGGAGGAAACTGCAGTTCCTGGCGGAAAATGGCATGTTTTTGGGAGAAAACTGGTATTTGTGGTGGAAATGTTGTATTTTTGTGATAAAACTGTCACTTGTTGGAGAAAATACCATATTTTTGGGGAGAAAACTGCCATTTCTGAGAGTTAAATGCCATATTTCCGGGAGAAAACTGGTATTTCTGGTAGAAAACGCTGATTTTGTTGTGAGAGAACTGGTATTTCTGTTCCAAAATGTCATATTTCATGGAGAAATCTGCTCTTTCTGGAAGAAAACGAGATATTGCTTGGGAGAATACAGCAATTTCTGGGTGACAAAGGCGTATTTTGGGGGGGGGAAACTGCCGTTTCTGAGAGAAGATGTCCTATTTTCGGAGGGAAAACCGGTATTTCTGTGAGAAAATGTGGTATTTCTGGGAGAAAACTGCAATTCCTGGCAGAAAATGTCACATTATTGGGGGAGAATCCTTGTATTTCTGGTAGGAAACGTTGTGTTTTGGGTGAGAAAGCTGGTATTTCTGGGAGATATTGCCATATTGTTGGGG
>NW_011180304.1:0-494 GCF_000146605.3 Meleagris gallopavo
GATCAGGTTGGTCAGTTCCAATGCTCTCATCCTCCAGTTCAGCTCGGAGCCTGTCTCGTTCGATTATGAGAGTATCTAGCTCAGATTGGAGGGTGTCTTGTTGAGATTGAAGACTGTTGAGTTTGGATTGCAGGGAGTCTCTCTCAATTCGGAGGGCATCTCTCTCAGATTGGAGGCTGTTTCTCTCGACCAGGAGACTCTCTCGCTCATTTTGCACTGTTTCCCTGAGACTCTCCTTTTCAATTTCACAAACTCTCTCCCTCTCCAGGATAGTATTGAATAAGGCCCGGTAAGCATTAGCCAGGCCCCAAATAATTTGGGCCTCCTCAGATCTTCCTGAGCCGCGACATTCCTGTCTCAAATATCTGTTTAAATTTCAGGGTCTTTCAGGTGTTCTGGAGTAAAGTTCCATGACACCGAAGATTTCCATCTCTCTAAAGTCTCACCCAGGCTTCTCCACATTCCCTGCCACTCAGTATTTACTGGTTTTGGGC
>NW_011180305.1:0-475 GCF_000146605.3 Meleagris gallopavo
CACAACGCTAGCGCATCTCATCTGGAGTGTTCACGGTCACGGATCTGAGGATCGTGGGTGAACTGTGGGTTTGTATTTCAAATCAGCACACGGAAGGGAACTGTAAATCCCGGGGATTAAGACCCCAAGCAACACGCAATGAGAACAGACCCGGGAAGAACAGACAGAAAGCCTCGTTAGAAAGACAGTGCACCTAACCCAGATGCCTGTTGTGTGCCTGTACCTCTCATGGGTGTCATGTCATGGTCTGTAGCTCCCTCCTGCCTTTCTGCAAGGCTGCGCTTCAGAGGAAGGCCACTGGCATCAGCTTCTGACAGAAAGGAAACAAGAAAGACATGAAGAGCATCTCTTTGGAGGAAGACTTGAGCACAATCAGACACAAATTTCTGGTCTTCAAGCATAGTTCTTCCAGTTGCCTTTCTGCTGATTCAACACTGTCCCATTTCTGCAGTCAGCACAGATCTGCAGCATCCTT
>NW_011180306.1:0-497 GCF_000146605.3 Meleagris gallopavo
GACATTACTTATCACTAAAGGAAACTTTTGGGAGCATATTCACAACATCTGCAAAAATTAGAATTACTGGGCTCAGTTAGTTTTCCTATGGCTCAGCTGGAGGAGGCAGGTGCCCTCAGACATCAGCTCAGGGGGTTCAGGGGAGACACCTGCACAGTGCTGGGATAATTCTGATGGAAACAATGTCTTCAGATACCACACTTAAACCCATCCAAAAATTAGCGTGCAGAGTCTTGGTTCTTGAGAGAAGAAGAAGTCACCACTTCACTACTCCAAGCAGCTAGAACAAACTTCTCAGAAGAAATCCAGAGCAGCAGAGACCTGGCAGACCATAACCAAGCACAGCTTGCAGGAGGGCAGTGCCCACTCCTTGCTACCACCCTGCTCCAGCAGGTTAAGGAGTCTGAGCTGCGCTGTCCTTTGCAGTTGAGGAGAAAAGTATTTTTAGGCACCTAATGCCAACATTTCTCACTAAGATACTCCTAAGGCATTGAAAG
>NW_011180307.1:0-492 GCF_000146605.3 Meleagris gallopavo
CGCAAACCTACCTGCATACAAGCAGCGCACCAACATGGGGTGCATGATGTTCATTACCTGCTGGACACATCTCACACCACTGATTGGAGGAGCCCAGGCAATCCTTCAACTCCATCAGGCTGCAAAATGACATCAGAAGAGACGCAGAACAGAATTTAAAACACAACAAGGATGCACACAATGCCCTTCAAAAACACCCACCGCATGAATGCAATTAGCACATAGCCCTATTCATTACAGCCATCCAGCTTGAGATCCTCCAGAAAAGCAGAGCTCACAGCTCTGAAATCAAGCAGGAATCACTCACCCCATTCTAAGGGCTCACCCCACACCCCAAAGGAAGCAGTCTCCAGATTCAGATGCTGCTCTTACAGCTAGCAGCCCTTCAGTGCACATGGCATCCCCCAAAAAGACAAGATCGCAGCCCTGAAAGAAAAAAGAACCACTTACCCATTCCAAGGACCAATACCTCCCCACACTCTCAAGTGAAGG
>NW_011180308.1:0-514 GCF_000146605.3 Meleagris gallopavo
TCCAGGCAGGTCTTGAACATCTCCAGACAAGGAGACTCCACAGCCTACCTTGGCAGGAGTTCCAGTGCCCTGTCACCCTCACCGTGAAGACGTTCTTCTGCACGTTTGTGCAGAACTTCCTATTTTGGCCGTTTCCCGTTGTCCTATCACCACGCACGGCTGGAAAGAGCTAGGCCTTGTTCCTTTGCTTCCGTCACCTTAGATAGAGACATTGATCAGATCCCCTCTGCGTCTTCTTTTCTCAAGGCTGAACAGGTCGCTCAGCCTTTCCTCATAAGAGAGGTGCTCCAGGACCTTTATCATCTTCACGGCCCTCGGCTGGACTCTTTCCAGGAGATCCCCAACCTTTTTTTGTACCGGGGAGCCCAGAACCGGACGCAATACTCCGGGTGAAGCTTGACCAGGGCAGAGAGGAGGGAGAGGATCACCTGCCTTGACCTGCTGGCCACGCTCCTTTGAATGCCCTGTAGGATCCCATTGGCCTTCTTGGCCACCAGGGCACCCTGCTGGCTCA
>NW_011180309.1:0-333 GCF_000146605.3 Meleagris gallopavo
GTTGCTTACCACCAGAGAAGGCTCAGCTACCCAACACCATTTTGGCTTCCATCTTGTCTGAGAACTGCTCATTATCCACAGCCCTCATCTTTGCTTTGGTGAGGTGGGGACTGCCATTGCTTCCTCAGTCCCACACACCCCTTCCCATCCCACACTGCCATGGGAGATCAGGTTCTGGACCACCTGATGACCCAAACAGCCAGGAGTGTTTGGGTCCTGACGAGATGAGTCCCAGAGTTCCGAGGAAATTCACCGCTGCAGTCACCGAGCCACTCTCCATGGTATTTCAGAAGTCGAGGCACTCAGGTCAAAGTCCCTGGTGAGGAGAAAAAA
>NW_011180310.1:0-321 GCF_000146605.3 Meleagris gallopavo
CTCAATCCATCGAACTCGGGCCAGCGTGTCGGCTTCATCATTTCCCGGTGACTGTAGGGGCCGATGACCAGAAACATGGTAGACACGTACAGTCCTGTGTTTGACTGTATTCCATATGTCTAACCACATGTCCTTGCCCCAGATCGGTCGGGCACGGACAGTCCATTCTTGGGTGGCCCACTGTGCAATCCACAAAGTGAGCCCTCGGTACACAGCCCAACTATCCGTACAGATGTTCAGGATACCATCACCGGCTTCCTTACTTATAACCATCCACACGGCTCGCAGTTCTGCCCGTTGGCTGCTCTGACCATCCCCCTC
>NW_011180311.1:0-480 GCF_000146605.3 Meleagris gallopavo
ACCCAAGAATGGACTATCCATGCCCGGCCGATCTGGGGCAAGGACATGTGGTCAGACATATGGAATACAGTCAAACCCAGGACTGTACGTGTCTACCATGTTTCTGGTCATCAGCCCCTACAGTCACCGGGAAATGATGAAGCCGACACGCTGGCCCGAGTTCGATGGATTGAGCCTTCACCATCCCAGAACATCGCCCGTTGGTTACATCAGAAGCTACGGCATGCGGGACAAAAGGCAATGTGGGCAGCTGCTATAGCGTGGGGACTGCCCATACAGCTAGCTGACATGGTCCAGGCATGCCGGGATTGCGACGCTTGCTCCAAGATGAGACCGAGAGCCTTGCCCGAAACAACAGCCCATCTTGCTAGAGGACATAATCCTCTCCAGCGATGGCAGGTCGATTACATCGGGCCCCTTCCTCGCTCTGAGGGGGCCAGATATGCCCTGACCTGCGTCGACTGCAAGTGGGCTACTGCA
>NW_011180312.1:0-353 GCF_000146605.3 Meleagris gallopavo
GCTCGGCTGAACATGAGCCAGCAGTGTGCCCAGGTGGCCAAGAGGGCCAATGGCATCGTGGCCTGCATTAGAAATAGTGTGGCCAGCAGGGGCAGGGAGGTAATCATCCCCCTCTACTCAGCACTGGTGAGGCTGCACCTCGAGTATTGTGTTCAGTTTTGGGCCCCTCACTACTGGAAAGACATTGAGGCCCTGGAATGTGTCCAGAGAAGGGCAACAAAGCTGGTGAGGGGTCTGGAGCACAAGTCTTATGAGGAGTGGCTGAGGGAGTTGGGATTGTTTAGTCTGGAGAAGAGAAGGCTCAGGGGGAGACCTCATTGCACTCTACAACTTCCTGAAGGGAGGCTGGGGTG
>NW_011180313.1:0-464 GCF_000146605.3 Meleagris gallopavo
AGAAGCTACGGCGTGCGGGACAAAAGGCAATGTGGGCAGCTGCTAAAGCATGGGGACTGCCCATACAGCTAGCTGACATCGTCCAGGCATGCCAGGATTGCGACGCTTGCTCCAAGATGAGACCGAGACCGCTGCCCGAAACAACAGCCCATCTTGCTAGAGGACATAATCCTCTCCAGCGATGGCAGGTCGATTACATCGGGCCCCTTCCTCGGTCTGAGGGGGCCAGATATGCCCTGACCTGTGTTGACGCTGCAAGTGGGCTACTGCAGGCTTATCCAGTACTGAAAGCAAACCAGGCATATACCATCAAGGCACTCACAGAACTGATGTCTGCCTACGGGACACCTCAAGTCATCGAGAGCCACCAACGAACTCATTTTACTGGTGCACTGATACAACGCTGGGCAGAAGAAAATAACATCGACTGGCGATTCCACCTGCCATATAATGCAACGGGGGCA
>NW_011180314.1:0-469 GCF_000146605.3 Meleagris gallopavo
TAATTCTGCACAGAATCAGGTGCTTGGCAGTCCTCTGCAAAGCCAGCACGCTCCCAAACAGAAGCGTGGCTGTTCACACACAGCTGTGGACAGAACTGTTTCTCTTTGCAGTTTTTAATCGCTTGCTCCAGTTCTGGGTTGCAATGAGAGCAATAGATACCGTAAGCCTGGCTTGAGGATGAAAGGATTGCTCTGGTTGAGTAGTGTTGCAGACACCGTGCAATTACAGGCAGGAAAAGGGAAATTCTGGGGCTTGAGGCGATAGCTGAATGCTGTCATCCTTGCACCCTTTCCTCTGTAGTTCTCTTAACCTTACGCATCAGATGAAGTAGACATTCTGCAGCTGTACTCATCATCCTAGGCTGAACAACATCATTTCTGTAATCGTTGTTCAACTCGAAAGATAAGGAGAGCTCCAATTACAGAAAGACTGCTGCTGGACCTCTAGCATCGACTCTTGCCTAAGGAA
>NW_011180315.1:0-510 GCF_000146605.3 Meleagris gallopavo
AAAAGCATCTTGGTAATTTTAGGAAGAGCACCACAAGACGGATTTGGAAGGGAGACACACGATCCTTGCCCAAAAGGAGGATGGCAGGAGTATCACTGCCCTGCATCAGCCTCTGCTGGTTCTAATGGTACGACACCTTTCCCCACAGAAAAAGCAACTCAAAAATCAATGTAACAAGTTCCAGTCCCCACGCCCAATCACATCTCAGACTATTGCCTTGGAAATTCAAGGCTCAGGTCAGGAACAAGCCTGCATCTTTATACTGTCACAAGGATTAGTTACATCCTTACACCAAACAACACAGGATTACGGAGAAGAGCCATAGAGGTGTCGTCTGCAGAGGTGGAGAAGCAAAATTCAGGCAGGACTGAGAACAAAAAAGAAAAAGCTGCTTGCAGCAACACGTACTACTGAGTAACTTTGAGCGTTTGGAATTCCAGAAGACATTAATAAACAGCAACTGAAGAGGATTTGTTGCAAATTACTCATGGGAAATCTGTGCTTTTTACT
>NW_011180316.1:0-512 GCF_000146605.3 Meleagris gallopavo
AGCTGCCTTGCGATCAGAAATGAAAATGAAACTTTTTGTTGTGCCTGAAGTAAAACCTCCATCTGGAAAGCAAATATTCAAGAAAGAAGAGATAGCAGCCTTCAAGGAATTAGAGGCAAAGGAATCAGGAGGACAGTGGACTCTCCATGATGGTAGGGAAATTATGAATAAACAAATAATGAGAGAAATTTTAACTATTCCACACCAAAGGAGTCATTGTGAGGTCCAGGCAATGTATGATGCTGTATTAAAAAAGTATATATGTGTACAACTGTACACTACAGCTAAAAAAATACGTAAAATCTGTATAACATGTCAACAAATAAATAAGAAGGTCTACAGAAACAACCTTCGGGTGGACAAGAACCAGGATTTCAACATTTCCAGAGCATCTAAGTAGACTGTACTGAATTAACCAAAGTAGGAAGATTTAAATATTTGCTAGCATTAATTGACTATTTGTCCAGATGGGTAGAGGCTTCTCTTTCTGTATCAACAACACCTAACATACT
>NW_011180317.1:0-341 GCF_000146605.3 Meleagris gallopavo
GAGCAGAGTTGGTTGGGGGGGAGTTATTGGGGGGCATGAGGGGGAAAATGGGATTTTGTGGGCCATGTTGTGCTTTGGGGAGGACATTAGGAGGCTTGGGGGGATATTGGGGGCTTGGGACTGGAAATAGGGGACGGGGAGGTTATTGGGGGGCGTCATGGGGGGGGTTTATGGGGTTTTGGGGGCTTTATGGTTGGGGTCTTGGCTGCTCCTCCCCCCATTATTGATTTTTGATTGTCGAGCGCCCCCTAACGGCCACTCCTCGCTATTGCAGGCGGCTCTGCGCCGCGCCAGCGCCATTTTGCGCAGCCAGCGCCCTCTGCTGGTCAGGAAGAAACGCG
>NW_011180318.1:0-519 GCF_000146605.3 Meleagris gallopavo
GGTCTGTTTAGCCTTGAGAAAAGAAGACTGAGAGGGGACCTGATCCAGGTTTATAAATATCTGAGGTGTGGCGGCCATGGTGGTGAGGCCAGTCTCTTTTCAGTGGTACGTGGAGACAGGACGAGGGGAAACGGACATCAGCTGCAGCATAGGAAGTTTCGCACGAATGTGCGTAAGAACTTCTTTACGGTGAGGGTGACGGAGCACTGGAACAGGCTGCCCAGGGAGGTTGTGGAGTCTCCTTCTCTGGAGATATTCAAGTCTCGCCTGGACGCCTACCTGTGCGACCTGGTGTGGGGAACTGCTTTGGCAGGGGGGTTGGTCTCGATGATCTCTAGAGGTCCCTTCCGACCCCTACAATTCTGTGATTCTGTGATTCTGTGAATGGTATGCCACACAATATGCAGATGCCACATAGTTATTTCCATCCATGTTATCAATTGACTATATATACCTATTGCTCCATAGAGCAAAGTGGTGAACTTAATTAAGGCCCAGTATGTTTTTAGCTATTAAGAA
>NW_011180319.1:0-484 GCF_000146605.3 Meleagris gallopavo
CTGCACTTGGATTTGTGCCCACTGCTCAGCCTGTTGAGGTCTCTGTGGATGGCATCCCGCCCTCTGCTGTGTCACTGCACCCCACAGCTTGGTGTCCTTAGGGTGCACTCAACCCCACTGTTGATGTCCGTGATGAAGGGGAAACCCGGATGCTTGTACCAACTGGGCGTAGAGTCCCTTGGTAGCAGCCCTGCGGAGGACTCGGGGATCCTGGTGGACAAAGAGCTGGACATAAGCCAGTAGTGTGCACTTGCAGCCCAGAAGGCCAACTAGATCCTGGGCTGCATTCAAAGAGGAGCGACCAGCAGGGGAGAGGGAGGTGATTGTCCCCCTCGACTCGGCTCTGGTGTGCGGCCCCATGTGCAGCACTGCGTCCAGGCCTGGGGCTCCAGCACAGGAATGATGTGGAGCTTTTGGAGCAGGTCCAGAGAAGGGGCCACGGAAGATGATCAGAGGGCTGGAGCACCTCTCTTAGAAAGAAATG
>NW_011180320.1:0-482 GCF_000146605.3 Meleagris gallopavo
ACAAACTTCTTTGCTACTTTCCTCCCTGCCCCAGTTGGAGGGAAAGTCATCATCTCCACTTGACAGGCTGGAGCAGTAGCAAGTTGCACCTGTGAGTAAAAACAAGTCCCTTTTAATCCCCAGAGGGAAGAAAACTGCCCAAACAAAAAGGCTGCAGCGGGGCTCTCTCTGGACCCCTGTTGTCTCAGCACAGCTCACAGTCACTTACAGTGCACACAGCACCTACAAAAGCACCACGCTGCTACAAGGAAGGAAAACAAACCCACGACGCTCTGCAGGGCTCCGAGCTCTCAGTGGGGGACGCCTGCTCCGTGTACACAGCGTGCACACAAACTGCACCTCATCTCTTCCCATTTATCCCCCCACCATTTCTGCAGGCATTTAGAGGCACTAAACGTCTCTGAGTGGAAGGCTCGTGGACAAGACTGCATGCACAGGACATTTCTCACTTCTTTGGTGCGAGAGCACTGCTTGTCTACATG
>NW_011180321.1:0-445 GCF_000146605.3 Meleagris gallopavo
TTGTGGTGGAAAATGTCGCATTTTTGTGATAAAACTGTCACTTGTTGGAGAAAATACCATATTTTGGGGGAGAAAACTGCCATTTCTGAGAGTTAAATGCCGTATTTCCGGGAGAAAACTGGTATTTCTGGTAGAAAACGCTGATTTGTTGTGAGAGAACTGGTATTTCTGTTCCAAAATGTCATATTTCATGGAGAAATCTGCTATTTCTGGAAGAAAACGTGATATTTCAGGGGAGAATACTGCAATTTCTGGGAGAAAATGGCGTATTTGGGGGGGAAACTGCCGTTTCTGAGAGAAGATGTCCTATTTTTGGAGGGAAAAACCGGTATTTCTGTGAGAAAAATGTGATATTTCTGGGAGAAAAACTGCAATTCCTGGCAGAAAAACGTCACATTCTTGGGGGGCGAATCCTTGTATTTCTGGTAGGAAACGTGTTTGGGTG
>NW_011180322.1:0-429 GCF_000146605.3 Meleagris gallopavo
AAATAAGGGACCCCGAAATAATTGAAAACAGTGGCAACAATCTGAGGTAAAACAAAGTAATTTACTAAATATGGTATCAACAGAATTTTATAAGGAGAGAGAATGTGAAATTGATGGTGGATCGGCCTTACCACAACGCTGAGATGAGAAGCGCAGGCAGAGAAGCGCAGGCGAGAAGCGCAGGCAGAGAAGCGCAAGCGAAGCAGCGCAGGCAGAGAAGCGCAAGCGAAGCAGCGCAGGCAGAGAAGAGAGCATCAGGTGACCTTGCCGGGAGTTATATCTCCTCGCTGACCGCAAAGCCCCCTGGGGAAACGTAGCTGCTCTTCTCCGCTGGACAGGCACCCGGAACTTGAGCATCAGCAGTCAACCCCAGTACATTGCATGATGTTATGATGTGGAATACCGATAATGAAAAAATCATGAAACCAT
>NW_011180323.1:0-409 GCF_000146605.3 Meleagris gallopavo
CAGATCTGTTTGGGCCACCTCAATTCTGGCAGCTCTGTCTACCTGATGGTTATTTTGCTGCTCTTCAGTAGCCCTATTCTTGGGCACATGGGCATCTACGTGACGCACCTTTATAACCATATTCTTTATTCGGGCAGCAATATCTTTCCACAGGTCAGCAGCCCAAATAGGTTTACCCTTTCTTTGCCAGTTGTTTTGCTCCCACTGCTGTAACCACCCCCATAGAGCATTTGCCACCATCCACGAGTCAGTGTAAACATAAAGCATTGGCCACCTCTCCCGTTCAGCAAAATCCAAGGCCAGTTGGACAGCCTTTACCTCTGCAAATTGGCTCGATTCTCCTTTTCCTTCAGTGGCCTCTGCAACTTGTCGTGTGGGGCTCCACACAGCGGCTTTCCATCTGCGGTGT
>NW_011180324.1:0-470 GCF_000146605.3 Meleagris gallopavo
ACGGGCACTTCTCCTGTCTAAGTCAGAGGCTCCTTGCAAGAAGTGCCTCAGGAAGCCAACTTGGAGCCAGCAACAAAGAAGGGCTCAGGCAGGCACCCAGGAATGGCACAGACAGGAACTGCCAACCTGTTTGTGAGCCTCAGGTGGGGCTCTGCTTCTCCTGGGCACCCCACGCCCTGGTCAGCGTGGGCAGGACTGGACAGGACATCCCCCGCCTTTGGGGGAGCCCCGCTTTGATTTTTGGTGGCAGACTCTGCATGGATCTAGTCCTCCTGTGCACCAGTGGCACAGCAGCAGAGGTGCGCTCCTGGGGCAGCCTGGTCTCGGAGCTGGAGGGAGCTTTCAGCGCGCCCTGCTGTTCTTCCTCGCCGCTTGGAGGCCGCGCTGCCTGTGCTGGAGCCAGCTCTGATGCTTCTCCCTTCTTTTCTTGGGGCTCCTTTTGGGCAGAAGACGCCCCCGGGATCGCTGGC
>NW_011180325.1:0-498 GCF_000146605.3 Meleagris gallopavo
AAAACAGTTATTGGCTGTCTATTCGGCATTGCAGGCAATAGAGCCAATAACTCAAACGGCTGAAGTTATAGTCAAGACCACTCTGCCGATTCAGGGGTGGGTAAAAGATCTGAGCCACCTTCAGCCAATGGGCAGAACTGCGAGCCGTGTGGATGGTTATAACTAAGGAACCCGGTGATGGTATCCTGAACACCTGTACGGATAGTTGGGCTGTGTACCGAGGGCTCACTCTGTGGATTGCACAGTGGGCCACCCAGGAATGGACTATCCATGCCCGGCCGATCTGGGGCAAGGACATGTGGTCAGACAGATGGAATACAGTCAAACCCAGGACTGTACGTGTCTACCATGTTTCTGGTCATCAGCCCCTACAGTCACCGGGAAATGATGAAGCCGACACGCTGGCCCGAGTTCGATGGATTGAGCCCTTCACCATCCCAGAACATCGCCCGTTGGTTACATCAGAAGCTACGGCATGCGGGACAAAAGGCAATGTGG
>NW_011180326.1:0-528 GCF_000146605.3 Meleagris gallopavo
TTACTGCTAAATAAATCATTCAGGAAGTTTGATCAAAATGGACCAATACGGAAAATGGGAAGAGAGGAAGAAAGACAAGTTACCAAACTTATGAAGGTTACAATTAGACCAGAAAAAGTCAATTTACCTGACAACAGGGTGGTTTTAGACGTCACCAAACTGCCACGTTTACCATTTTACCCACTTGCATTATTGAGAGGAAAAGTTTAGGAAGGAACATTCTCAAGGACTTTTCATAAGTTCTCATTCTTGCCATCAGAAAGGAGAGAAGGAAAGGTTTTCTCTGACTTGTTTGACTTTTTGGTTCCTGAAAAGTTTTGCAGAGAACAGTAAGAAAGTGCACACTGTTAGAAAATATTTGTTAAAAGGAAAGAAAAAAAAAGAAGGGAGAATAAGTCACACAGAATAGAGCAACAACAAAAACCCAATCCAAAAATTACATGCATCAAGTTTCTGCCATCAATTTGAATGAATAAATAAAATCTTTGAACTAAAAACAAAAATAATGAGAGGCCAGCAAGATCCACC
>NW_011180327.1:0-319 GCF_000146605.3 Meleagris gallopavo
GCTGCTGTCACCACCTCTCTTGTGTCACTAGCAATAGGACTGGAGGGAACGGCCCCAGTTGGTGCCGGGGAGATTCAGGCTGGACGTTAGGAAATGCTGCTTTTCCAAAAGAGTGGCCGGGCGCTGCAAAGGGCTGCCCACGGAGGCGGTGCAGTCACCCACCCTGGAGGTGTTCCAGGAACGTTCAGACGCTGTGTTGAGGGACATGGATTAGTGAGAACTGTTGCTGACAGGTGGATGGTTGGACTGATGATCCCGTAGGTCTTTGCCAAACCTTGGGGATTCTAGGATTCTAACATCTTGCTAAACTGGCCTGCCA
>NW_011180328.1:0-449 GCF_000146605.3 Meleagris gallopavo
CGGGTGTTACACATGATCTGACAGTAACACTGGAACGTTTTGATGACATTTCATTCCTTCCGGTGATCCTGAAGGCTCAAAGACTCACGGGGAGAAATACAGATGTTTCAGAGGTACCAAGAGGGGAAGGTCTGCCCTCCAGGGCAACACACAGGCCGTGTTTCTATCCTGGGTCAACACTTCCGCTTGTACAGGGGCACGTCCTGGCCGCCTGTACCACACTTTCTGGCCGGATGTCTGCAGCTGCATAATAATATCAGGCACCAAAGGGGGGTGTCCTGATCTGCCATAGGGACACGATGGGAGTCCCTTTAGCAATGAAAATCGGAGTGTTGACCACAACATCAGTAGGCCATGTACCTATTACTGGAGGGACTACTGAGCCTCCCACCTCAACATCTCCCCCAAGTGCAAGTAGGCCACAACACTTGGGTCCTACCTGCACCTTC
>NW_011180329.1:0-495 GCF_000146605.3 Meleagris gallopavo
GACCATCCAGCTCCGAGTTGCAAAGTTGCAACTCACCAGATCAAACTGTCCAGGGCCTCATTCAACCCAGCCTTGAATAAGAAACCAGGGATGAGACATCCCTACCTCCTGTTTTATCCACCGCACCTCTCAGGTGGGGCTGCCTGCACACTTTCTGAAGGTGCACTCTGGTTCCACTCTCTCTGTCACTGATAAAGATGTGCAAGGTGCCAAGATGGACCCCTGAGAGACACCACTTGTCAGCAGCCTCTGAAGAAATGTAGTATCACTCCCGTTCTACGAGGATAACAGTGGGCCAGAAAAGATCCCAGGAAATACTTAGGCCTCCTCGGGTATTTGTACCTCCTGGGTATTTACTTTGCCCCTGAACAGCAGCAGAATAACCTTGCAGGAGCCAAGGCTGATTGAACAGCTGCTTAAGTGTCATCTGCTCCTTTGGGCCTACCCAGTGGGCAGCAACATTCAAGCTGTTACTACATCACCGAGAAGAGCTGG
>NW_011180330.1:0-413 GCF_000146605.3 Meleagris gallopavo
CCTTGTTGTGTTTTAAATTATGTTCTGCGTCTCTTCTGATTTCATTTTGCAGCCTGATGGAGTTGAAGGCTTGCCTGGGCTCCTCCAGTCAGTGGTGTGAGATGTGTCCAGCAGGTAATGAACATCATGCACCCCATGTTGGTGCGCTGCTTGTATGCAGGTAGGTTTGCGATGTGATCCGACTCCCCCATGCTGACCATCCACAGCTAGATCAAGTTGCTCAGAGTCTGAGCCAGGCTCACCTTGAAAGGGCCAGCACATCCGCCATGTCTCAGGCAACCTGTGCCACTGCCTCAGCACCCTCACTATACAAGACGTTTTCCTTAGATTTCACCTCCATTTTCCCTTGTTCTTGCCTTTAGGTATTGAAAGGCTGTTACCAGGTTCCCTTGGAGCCTTCACTTCTCCAGGAG
>NW_011180331.1:0-477 GCF_000146605.3 Meleagris gallopavo
AGCTGAGCGGTGCGGTTGACACGGTGGAAGGAAGGGATGCCATTCAGAGGGTCCTCAACAGACTTGAAAGGTGGGCCCGGGTGAACATAGTGAGGCTCAACACAGCAAAGTGCAGAGTTTTGCACTTGGGCCGGAGGAATCCCAGGCATCCATACGGACTGGAAGGAGCAGTCCTTGAGAGCAGCCCTGTGGAGAAGGACCTGGGGGTCCTGATGGATGAAAACCTTCACAAGAGCCAGCAGTGTGCTCTTGCAGCTCAGAATGCAAATGGTATCCTGGGCTCCATCAGAAGAGGACAGGGAGGTGATTGTCACCATCTACTCTGCTCTTGTGAGGCTCCATCTGCAGAACTGTGTCCAGCTCTGCAGCTCCCAATACAAGAAAGACAGGGAGCTGTTGGAGAGGGTCCAGAGGAGAGCCACGAAGGTGATCGAGGGGACTGGAGCACCTCCCCTACGAAGACAGGCTGAGGGAGCG
>NW_011180332.1:0-460 GCF_000146605.3 Meleagris gallopavo
CACCAGAGCGGAGTCGAGGGGAACAATCACCTCCCTCTCCCTGCTGGTCGCTCCTCTTTGAATGCAGCCCAGGATCTAGTTGGCCTTCTGGGCTGCAAGTGCACACGACTGGCTTATGTCCAGCTCTTTGTCCACCAGGATCCCCGAGTCCTCCGGCAGGGCTGCTCCCAAGGGCTTCTACGCCCAGTTTGTACAAGCATCTGGGTTTCTCCTTCATCAGGGACATCAACAGTGGGGTTGAGTGCACCCTAAGGACACCAAGCTGTGGGGTGCAGTGACACAGCAGAGGGCGGGATGCCATCCACAGAGACCTCAACAGGCTGAGCAGTGGGCACAAATCCAAGTGCAGGGTCAGTAGCTGGGATGAGGGAACACCCACCACCAAAACATGCTGGGGATGAAAGGCTGAGCGTAGTCCTGCTCCATAAGGCCTGGGAGTACTGGTGGGTGGGAGCTGGAC
>NW_011180333.1:0-471 GCF_000146605.3 Meleagris gallopavo
CAGCTTCTCTGTGCGCTCGCTGCGATCGTGCCCGTTTCCAGGTGCCATAAGCCAGTAAGTCGTGCTCTGTGAGGCTGATAGAAAGGCGCAGACGGTAGGCAGGGAGGGAACAGTTTGTAGCCGTGGCCTACGGTAGTGTGCCCCGGCACTGCTGAGAGTGCCGTGGTTTGTTCTGTCCTGCCTTCCGTGTGCGTGCTGTTCCTGATGCACGCAGGAAGCCTTGAGGTGCAAGGCTCATCTTATCCTGCTGCTGCTGCTGTGCTGCGTGCACGCGCTGCCAGGCACAGTGTCCAACCCCTGTGCAGGCGCTGCCTTGCAGGAGATGGCTTTGGGTTCTAGTTTGTATGGGACTTTTGGGAAGGAGATAGAGGTGGAGCTTCTAGCGTGCCCGAAGGTGAGGAAGGCGGTTTCCAGTACTGGCAGCCAAAGCTGCCCGGGCGGGTGACTTGAGCTCCCACAGCGAGCTGTCAG
>NW_011180334.1:0-390 GCF_000146605.3 Meleagris gallopavo
TTTAGCCATCTTCTGCATCTCCTTCTTCTCCTGATCTCTGCCCTACCTCCGTTTGACACAGATACACATTCCAACTCTAATACTTTGACTCACATGAAAAGGAGAGCCAAAAGAAGGGCAAAATGATTGAAGTGGAGACACAAGTTACCCAGCTGTTACGTTGAAAAGGTCGAGTTTCCACCTTAGCAGCTCACCTGCTGCTGTTGTCACAACTGCATTGTCCACTTGAACTGCGGGCTTGGATGGGACCTTGTGAACAGCACTCTGTTGGCAGACGTGGGAGTGTTTTCCCACAGGTAGTTATCCCTGGTCAGTAGAAGAAGAACAGAATTCATACATGTGTGCACATATTATAAATATATAGTCATTATATAGTGATATAAATCACAT
>NW_011180335.1:0-498 GCF_000146605.3 Meleagris gallopavo
CAATCTGGTGGCCTTTTATGATGGAGTGAGGGGACGTTCACCGCTGCACTACCTGGCCTGTGGCAGGATGCAACAGGACCGCTCCAGAGCCACACTAGATGGCTTTGTGGCTGGGCTCTTAGTTGTCTCGGGTAGGTTGAGAAAGGGGAGGAGTACAGTTGGTGCACACGTATGAAGTGAGAATGAATAACGGGTGAAGTTTTAGGTCCGGACCCCACCCTGCTCTATGACAGAGGGTCCGGGATCCGGTGCCCCTGCTTGTGACGTCACTGGAAGGTCCAGTGGTGTAGGCGTGGGGAGAGGTGTGAGTGCAGTGCGATCTGCACGCTCCTTCCTCCCACTCACCTTTGGCTCTTGTCCAGCCGATAGGTGCTCGGAGAGTGACCCCCAGTATAGAAGGACCTGTTGTCCTCTACTCAGTACTCGACTGTGGGAAAACAGAGCGAGCTGAAAGATGTTCCCTTGGGCTGTTCCTGTCTGGATCTGGTACCCAGTGGG
>NW_011180336.1:0-491 GCF_000146605.3 Meleagris gallopavo
CGCTGGGCAGAAGAAAATAACATCGACTGGCGATTCCACCTGCCATATAATGCAACGGGGGCAGGCCTCATCGAACGTTATATAACGTAATCATGGTATTCTTAAGGCTGCCCTGAAGACAGACTCCCAGTCTCTGCAGGGGTGACAAAGAGACTGTAGGAAACCTTGCGAGACCTGAATGAAAGACCCCGAGATGGTACACCCAGTGCCCTGAGAATGTTGCAGACGACGTGGGCTACCCCGCTTAGGATCCAAATGACGGGCACTGATCATCAGGTAAGACCCCTGATTGGTAAAGAAAATAATCTTCTGCTCCCTGCCCCTGAGAAGTTAGAGCCTGGCACCCACAGAATAAAATGGCCATGGAAGGTGCAGGTAGGACCCAAGTGGTGTGGCCTACTTGCACCGTTGGGGGAGATTTGGTTGGGAGGTGGGAGGCTCGAGGAGTCCCGTCCGGTAATAGGTACGTGGCCTACTGGCGCGGTGGTCAA
>NW_011180337.1:0-548 GCF_000146605.3 Meleagris gallopavo
ATTTGTTTTTGGGAAACCCTTATGGGTCCCGATCGAGGAGCTCGAATAGCCGGCATCTTGGTTTTAGTCACCGGCAGGACCTCAGCTTCTTCTAACATCCGAATGTTGCACCTGGTCCGTAGGCGTTCTGTCTCCCCCAGATCAGCAGCTATCTGAGCAGCCTGCTGAACTACGGCTTCCGAGGTCACCAGAGGGTTTAATATTGAAACCAAGGTCCCATATAGGTGGGAAGGGGCCTGTTGTAAAATTAAATCTTGCATGCCCGCCGAGAACTTGATCATATCCGCGCTATCATACGAGTCTTCGTATATTGCTTCTCTCATGCCTAAGTCGCGAGTGTAGTTTTGAAGGTCCTCCATGGAGGACCACAGTCCTATGTTTAATGAAATATCTGTTTTATTTGGCCAGACTATCCGGCATTCTGCCATTAACCAATCTATTACTGAGTGGTTCTCATTGGTATACTGGATGGCAGCGTATAGTCTCTGCCTGACAGCAGGATGTAATGTTATGGTGGCCAGCTTTGACATTTCCGGCCCATTAACCAT
>NW_011180338.1:0-517 GCF_000146605.3 Meleagris gallopavo
TTTACTTCTGTAAGGATTTCATATAAATTTTCCCATAAAATGCTGGAATTTTTTCACAAAGAACAAAACATTTGTATGTGCTCTGCATTTTAACATGGCAAAGGCAGATCCAAAAGCCATCAGCTTCCATTCTGTGACAAAGAACACTTGAACACTCACACTAAGACTGCTTAAGTTCATGTGCAGCAGTCCTGACCCATTGCAGACTTGTTTGAATTAAACTGAAGGGCACCAATGGTGAATTCATATCTGATTTGTTTGACAGTGCTGCAAGACAGTTAAGTATGAACCACAAAGATCAAAGACAAAGAAACCTTTCTTTTTAGAATTGCAGTCCACCAGAGCTGATCTCCTGGAGTATCCAAGAGGTTTTAACCCTTTGGGAAAAGAGTAAAGCCACAAAGCGAGTTTCTTCTTTCTACGATCCATCTCTTTGGCTTTTTGCTAAGTGTGAGACTGGCATGGGGATGTCAAACAATCTGCTTCCTAACAGAGGTAAGGTGCAAGCAGTCAGAGG
>NW_011180339.1:0-414 GCF_000146605.3 Meleagris gallopavo
TGTTCCCTCATCCCAGCTACTGACCCTGCACTTGGATTTGTGCCCACTGCTCAGCCTGTTGAGGTCTCTCTGGATGGCATCCCGTCCCTCTGCTGTGTCACTGCACCCCACAGCTTGGTGTCCTTAGGGTGCACTCAACCCCACTGTTGATGTCCCTGATGAAGGGGAAACCCAGATGTTTGTACCAACTGGGCGTAGAAGCCCTTGGGAGCAGCCCTGCGGAGGACTCGGGGATCCTGGTGGACAAAGAGCTGGACATAAGCCAGTAGTGTGCACTTGCAGCCCAGAAGGCCAACTGTATCCTGGGCTGCATTCAAAGAGGAGCGACCAGCAGGGAGAGGGAGGTGATTGTCCCCCTCTACTCGGCTCTGGTGTGCGGCCCCATGTGCAGCACTGCGTCCAGGCCTGGGGGCC
>NW_011180340.1:0-498 GCF_000146605.3 Meleagris gallopavo
TCTTACCTGAGGCTGGTGCATGGTAGGGAATATGGTAAATCCACTCAATACCATGACCTTTAGCCCAGGTATCTGCAAGAGAATTTTTAAAATGAGTCCCATTATCTGACTCAATTCTTTCTGGGGTACCATGTCACCACAGGACTTGTGTCTCAAGACCTAATATGGTATTTCGGGCAGTAGCGTGGGGTACTGCATAGGTTTCAAGCCACCCAGTTGTTGCCTCCACCATGGTGAGCACATAACGCTTACCATTACGAGATCGTGGCAAGGTGATATAATCAACCTGCCATGCCTCCCCATATTTGTACTTTTGCCATCACCCTTCCTCCCAGAGAGGTTTCATTCTCTTGGCTTGTTTAATTGTGGCACATGTGTCACAGTCATGAATGATTTGCGCAATAGCATCCATAGTTAAATCCACCCTCGGTCTCTAGCCCACTTATATGTCGCATCTCTCCCTTGATGGCCTGAGGTCTCATGGGCCCATCGGGCTAG
>NW_011180341.1:0-442 GCF_000146605.3 Meleagris gallopavo
CTGAAGGGAGGTTGGGGTGAAGAGGGGTTTGGCCTCTTCTCCCAGGCAGCAAACAGGACCCAGGGAAATGGCTGCAAGTTGTACCAGAGGAGGTTTAGGTTAGACATGAGGAAAAACTTTTTCTCTCAGAGAGTGGTCAGGCACTGGAATGGCTGCCCAAGGAGGTGGTGGAGTTGCCATCCCTGGCAGTGTTTAAGAGGCGTCTGGATGAGGTGGTACGAGATATGGTTTAGTGCTTGTGGTAGCAGTGGTAATGAGAAGGTGGTTGGACTAGATGATCTTATAGGTCGTTTCCAACCTTGTGATTCTATTATTCTATGATTCTATGATTTTATTTATTATCTTCAATTCCTATTATATTGTATTATACTATGTTATCTTCCATTCTGATATCTTATTTAGTAAATTAGTTTGTTTCTCCTCAGATCGTTGCCTCTGTTTT
>NW_011180342.1:0-318 GCF_000146605.3 Meleagris gallopavo
AGGCAGAGAAGCGCAAGCGAAGCAGTGCAGGCAAAGAAGAGAGCATCAGGTGACCTGGCCGGGAGTTAGATTTCCTACGCTGACCGCAAAGCCCCCTGGGGAAACGTAGCTCTTCTTCTCCTCTGGACAGGCACCTGGGACTTGAGCATCAGCAGTCAAACCCCCAGTGCATTGCATGATGTTATGATGTGGAATACTGATAATGAAAAATCATGAAACCATGACAGGGTGCAGCCCAGGATACGGTTGGCTTTCTGGGGCTGGAAGGGCCCATTGCTGGCTTGTGTCCAGCTCCCACCCACCAGTACTCCCCAGGCC
>NW_011180343.1:0-471 GCF_000146605.3 Meleagris gallopavo
AAAAACCCCCCACTCGCAGGTAGTGCAGGAGGCTGAATTCGCACTTGTCGGCATCGGAATCGCACTCCTTCGCTCTCACGCGCAGAAAGCGGCATTCGCGCTGAACTGCTCCGGAGACTTTGCCGTAGCTGGCCGAGAAATCACGCTTTTCCCCGAACGCCGCTTTGAGCTGTCAGCAGCGGTCTCGTGTTTCTCGCTTGCCAACAACGGGCCACTTCAGCCGGCTGCTTTTCTCCGACGAGTGAGCGGGCTCCTGTGCGCGCATCGGAAAGGAGCGGTTTGCACTTCGCCTTGGCTACATGCAGAATGCACTACGCCTACCTCTGAATACTATGTCTCTGTCTTTATTTCGTGCGACAATTCATTTACTGAGGTTTCTACTGCTACAAATCTGCTTTCAGAGAGGAAAAGTGTGGAAGGGAAAACCCTCTCTAATAAGACACCTGGAAGTTCGAAGAGCGACAGATGTAG
>NW_011180344.1:0-499 GCF_000146605.3 Meleagris gallopavo
GCTTGTGTTGAACCTCATCCGGTTTCTTACTGCCCAGCTCTCCAGCCTGTCCAGGTCTCGCTGAATGGCAGCACAGCCTTCAGGCGTGTCAGCCAATCCTCCCAACTTCGTATCATCAGCAAACTTGCTGAGGGTGGCCACTATCCCCTCATCAAGGTCATTGATGAAGATGTTGAACAAGACCGGACCCAGCACAGACCCCTGGGGGACACCACTGGTTACAGGTCTCCAGCCAGACTCTGCACCACCAACGACGACCCTCTGCGCTCTGCCAGTCAGCCAGTTCTCAACCCACCTCACTGTCCACTCGTCTATCCCCACACTTCCTCAGCTTTGTTATAAGGATGTCGTGGGAGACAGTATCAAACGCCTTTCTAAAATCAAGGTAGATTACATCTACCGCTCTTCCCCCATCCACCCAGCATGTGACAGCATCATAGAAGGCCACCAAGTTGGTCGAGCACGACCTCCCCTTGGTGAACCCATGCTGACTACTCCG
>NW_011180345.1:0-437 GCF_000146605.3 Meleagris gallopavo
TTCATCGCAGACGTCACCAAACCTCCCTTCTCAGGGCAGTGGCACTCATTTCCCTGCATGATAAATCAGGGCAGAGTGAGCAGCTTACCGAGTGAGCAGCATTTACTGCCACTTGGTAGCAGCAACCTACGCCTAACTCTAAACTACCAAAAGCAACCTACGCCTAACTCCAAACTACTAACAGGAACCTACGCCTAACTCCAAACTACTAACAGGAACCTACGCCTAACTCCAAACTACTAACAGGAACCTATGCCTAACGCTAAAACTACACTTAACACTAAAACTAAGTTAACGCTAAAATCAACAACAAAGCCCAGAAGCGGGACCTAACTCCTACAGGGGGAAGATGGAACTGGGGGCCCGCAGAACCGCAGAGGAGCAACAAGGTGGAGGAGGAGCAGATGTGAAGCAATGCCACCCAGCTAATGCTGGGG
>NW_011180345.1:8722-9235 GCF_000146605.3 Meleagris gallopavo
CCTTCTCTCCGGCCAGCAAGAGGCCACAGAGGAGCCGAAGCCGACAAAAGGGCCCTCGGCCTCCTTCCCCCTTTCCCTCCTGCCACACGGGAATCCCCTTTTGGGGCTGGGCCACGCAGCACACAGCGGCACGCTCAGGGATCTCCTGAGCTCAGCGCAAACAACGGCAGGCTCCAAAGTGGACCTGACGACGCCTGCCTCCTGGGAGACAGAAGCCCCGGCTTCCATTTCAGCATCCCGAGCCTCTTCCTGCTGGGCACTCAAACATTACCTACAATAAATACGTCCCACTGAGTTTTCAACAAATCTTGCAGAGTCTCTGAGGAAATGTGGTACAGGGAACAAGCTTCCTCAGCAAGGCTCTCTGTTACTCGCCTCGCTGAGAAAGCCCTTGCGTTCAGCACAGTAACAGCCCTGCTATTTGCTGGGGCATCTCAGGCAGCCTCGGGGGCAAAGACGAGGTAGGTAAGTGATGCAGCACACAACTTCCGGAGGACACCCAGGGACTTGGAA
>NW_011180346.1:0-514 GCF_000146605.3 Meleagris gallopavo
CTTCTGAGACGGGCCACTTTGCTTCCTCTCAGCTCCAGAGCTTGGCCCAGGGACAAAGGAGAAAAGCAGTGGCTCACAAAGCCAGCTGGAACTCCCCGAGAAGGCGGGTGCTGCTCGGGAGGGTCTGCAGTAGGCTTTTTTGGGAGGCTGCAGCGCAAGGGCTGGCACCCAGACTGCAGTGTTCCACAAACACCAGGGGGACGGGCAGGGGGAGGGGTGCCAAAGCGACAGCTCCAAAATGCTTACCTGTGCTTAGCAGCCCGGTCTAAAACGGCCAGCTCAGCAAGTAAGTGGCTCTTTCCAGAGCCTGGAATGCCCACAAATGCCACCGTGTATGGTTCTTCCAGAAGTTCGTAGGCCTCCAAGCAGCAGTCAAAGATTTTGATCTCTTCCTCCCGACCTGTGCAGACCCACAAGAAAATCAGCTGCTGCGGCGTGCCAAAAGGCGGGAGCCCTCCTGTTCTCATCCGTACCCCGCAGCAGAGGGGAGGAAGCGAGGAAGCGGCTGCGTGGG
>NW_011180347.1:0-460 GCF_000146605.3 Meleagris gallopavo
AGATGGAAAGCCGCTGTGTGGAGCCCCACACGACAAGTTGCAGAGGCCACTGAAGGAAAAGGAGAATCGAGCCAATTTGCAGAGGTAAAGGCTGTCCAACTGGCCTTGGATGTTGCTGAACGGGAGAGGTGGCCAATGCTTTATGTTTACACTGACTCGTGGATGGTGGCAAATGCTCTATGGGGGTGGTTACAGCAGTGGGAGCAAAACAACTGGCAAAGAAAGGGTAAACCTATTTGGGCTGCTGACCTGTGGAAAGATATTGCTGCCCGAATAAAGAATATGGTTATAAAGGTGCGTCACGTAGATGCCCATGTGCCCAAGAATAGGGCTACTGAAGAGGAGCAAAATAACCATCAGGTAGACAGAGCTGCCAGAATTGAGGTGGCCCAAATAGATCTGGACTGGCAGAAAAAGGGTGAATTATTTCTAGCCCGATGGGCCCATGAGACCTCAGGCC
>NW_011180348.1:0-303 GCF_000146605.3 Meleagris gallopavo
TGGGCGGACGCTCCGTGACATCGAGGGCTCAGATTCCTGCCTCTGGTGGTTCCCGAACCAGGGATGTTGGAGTGCAGGTTGAGCTGCCAGAATTTGAAGAGTCTGCTGAGAGGGAATCCGCAGGATGTTCGTCCGGCAAACTGTGGAGCGCATCTCTTGCCTCATCTCATGAGGCAGGCAGCATGCCTTCAGCTTCTCTTCTGGCTGCGACCGGGCTGGAGGACACCTTGAGGCTTTGCCTCTAACAGGTCCTGAAGATGGGGAAAACTCAGATTCCTCAGCCAGGGATGTAAGAGTCCAGGA
>NW_011180349.1:0-423 GCF_000146605.3 Meleagris gallopavo
CTTTGGTTTGGTGAGGTGGGGACTGCCATTGCTTCCTCAGTCCCACAGACCCCTTCCCATCCCACACTGCCATGGGAGATCAGGTTCTGGACCACCTGAGGACCCAAACATCCAGGAGTCTTTGGGTCCTGACGAGATGAGTCCCAGAGTTCCGAGGGAATTCACCGCTGCAGTCACCGAGCCACTCTCCATGCTATTTCACAAGTCGAGGCAGTCAGGTCAAGTCCCTGGTGAGGAGAAAAAAAGGTGACAGCACACCTCTTAGGAAGGATAGAAAGTGTGACGCGGGGAACTACCAGCATGTCAGTCTCACCTCTGTGCTGGTCACGGATCATGGAGCAGATCATCCTGCAAGTGACTCTCAAGCACACATTCCAGTGCGTCACACCCCTGTGCGTGAAAGCTGCCTCCTAAGAACCAACC
>NW_011180350.1:0-474 GCF_000146605.3 Meleagris gallopavo
GGAGAGAGAAGAGCTAAGGAACAGTATTTTTTGCAAGGTTTTATAGTGTTTTTTAATCTATTTGGTGAATCTGTTTCCATATTTACATGAGGTCTTGCTGAGAGTAAACGGAAAGCAGACGGGTAAGAAGAAGTAGAATAAATTGCAATGCTTTTTCCAAGATTATTGTATTGCACTTACACAAACAGACAAAAAGTCATACATACATAAAATATAAAGAACGTTCACAGGGAACAATGTGAGGAAGTCGTGCACATTCTTGCAGCTGGGATATTGCATGCTGCAACACTTGGTTGAGGGCATGCTTGATCTCCTTGTTTCTCATGCTGTAGATCATAGGGTTCAGTGTTGGAGGAACGACCGAGTAGAGAATTGCCACCATCAGATCCAGGAATGGGGGAGGAAATGGAGAAGGGCTTCAGGTGGGCAAACACCACAGTGCTGAGAAACAAGGAGACCACGATCACGTGAGGG
>NW_011180351.1:0-509 GCF_000146605.3 Meleagris gallopavo
ACATATTATGGCTGGGCTATGGTAGGAGAAAGGGTTTCTAGAAAGATAAATACTGGTCCTTGGTACAAAATCCAGCTTTTCAGACTTCTCAAGTGTACACCAGGAGTGAAAGGCCACAGTACATAGAACTTATTTCATAGATCCACAAATGATGATTGAAAGGTATCAGTACAAGCTTATTAGATCTGTTCTGCTTCCATCCTGTCTCCATATGGAGGGATGGATTTTTCTTTCTGTCTTTCATACCTATTCCTACTATTAAGAGTAGCAAAGTGGTCTGCTATTAACTCTTTACAGTGAGTGCCTTCTTCCACGTCCATTTGGTTTAACAGGCCTTGTTGATCAAAGCATTCACATAGGGACACAGAAAAGAGGATGAAGCATTATGATATAGTTGATCTGGTCCCACCAGGGGCATACAAATGGAGCTTTTTAATCATTTCTGATGACTCAGGGTTCAGAGTTAACCTCAGTGAACCTCAGTAAAGCTAGCAGTACTGAAGTCCTTT
>NW_011180352.1:0-412 GCF_000146605.3 Meleagris gallopavo
TCCCGGAAGAGATCGAAGTTGGCTCTCCTAAAGTCCAGGGTAGCAATCCTACTTATTGCTTTGCTTCTTCCGCTCGGGATCTTGAACTCCACCATCTCATGATCACTACAACCCAAACTGCCCCCTACCTTTACTTCCTTAACAAGTCCATCCCTGTTGGTGAAAATAAGGTCCAGTAACACCCCTCCCCGCGTCGGTTCCTCCACCACCTGCATCAGAAAGTTGTCTTCAACACACTGCAAGAACCGTCTGGACCGTGCGTGCCTGGCTATGTTGGTCGTCCAGCAAATATCTGGATAATTGAAGTCCCCCATAAGCACCAGTGCCTGGGAACGTGACGCTACATCCAGTTGCTTTTGGAAGGCCTCATCAGCCTCCTCATCCTGATCAGGGGGCCTGTAGTACACCCCAC
>NW_011180353.1:0-550 GCF_000146605.3 Meleagris gallopavo
GAGAGTTCCCGATACCGATTCAAACCTGAAAAGCTTGGAACGGCCAGGAAAGCACCCTCCAGCACCCACTGCCAGGCAGTAAGAGACCGCCCCACCCGGAAGGGTCAGATCCCATGACTTCTGTAACGTATAGGGATAGGTGCCTGGAATTGGAGCATTAACACTTTAACTCCCAGTATACTACATGATGTATTGATGCGGAATACTGAGAACCAAACGAAAACAAAAAAAAAATATAAAACCATGACATCCACGTACCACTGAAAAGAGACTGGCCTCGCCACTATGGCCGCCACTCCTCAGATATTTATAAACCTGGATCAGGTTCCCTCTCAGTCTTCTTTTCTCAAGGCTAAACAGACCCAGTTCACTTAGCCTTTCTTCATAGGGGAGATGCTCCAGGCCCTTCACCATCTTTGTGGCCCTCCGCTGGACTCTTTCCAAGAGATCCCTGTCTTTTTTGTACTGGGGAGCCCAGAACTGGACACAGTACTCCAGATGAGGCCTTACCAGGGCAGAGTAGAGAGGGAGGATCACCTCCCTCGACCTG
>NW_011180354.1:0-449 GCF_000146605.3 Meleagris gallopavo
GGCTCCTCTGCTGCGGTCGCAGTGGCGGTGCTGGGGTGCCCAGATCCCCCAGTGGAGCTGCCGAGCAGCTCCTCGGTGCCAGAGGCAGGAGGATCCAGATGGGAGGTGCTGATGCTGGGGCTGGCTGCAGGGCCGTCCTCCCGCCCTCCTGCAGCATGGCCGTCCCGCTGGTCCAGCTGGCGTTGGATCAGGGGGCCATACAGGGCTGCGGCGATGCTGATGAGGCGCTGCACGAGGGGCACCATGTTGCTGTTGGTCATCGCCTCCAGCTCCTGTACCAAGGCTGCCTGGTCGAGCCCGTGCTCACAGATGAGGTTCACAGTGGCCCACAGCCCCAATTGCACCTCCCACCAGTTGTCGCCGGACATTGCCCGGAACTCTTCCTGCAGGCAGAGGAGCAGGGGTGCGAGGTCTTCCGGATGTTGTTTGAAAAATGCAGCCCAGACCTC
>NW_011180355.1:0-550 GCF_000146605.3 Meleagris gallopavo
CATATATTCTGGATCGAAATGGTCTTTTCCGCAGTAAAATGCCAAAAGTCTGGGAGTAAGTGTCATCATGAGGAATGTAATGGAGTGTAATTGGGAGGAACTGGGAGGAATTTCTCGGAGTCGTGGTCTTTGTGGGTGCATATGTCCCATTTAGGGAAGGAAAGGAGTATTTCTTAGCAGAACTGCCATAGCATTTAGGGAAAATGTCCTATCCTTGGGAGAGAAGTGGTATTAGTGGGAGAAGATGTCCATTCTTGGTTGCAAGTGTCCTATTTGGTCTTGTCATCTAGTCTTTTTGGGAGAAATCGTGCGGTAGTTTGAGAAAACAGGTATGCCTGGGAGAAAATATCATCTTTTTGGAAGCACAGGCCCCAATTTCCAAGTGAAATGTGGTATTTCTGGGAGAAAATGACAAGTACGTGGGAGAAAAAGTGGACAATTGTGGGAAAGACTGACTTCTCTTGGAGGGCAAGTGTGGTATTTTTGGTGTGAAAAGGGGGTCCTTTGGGGAGAAAACGGGATGTAGATGGGAGAAAATGTCCTGTTGAGG
>NW_011180356.1:0-473 GCF_000146605.3 Meleagris gallopavo
CTGGGAAGGGTGTTGTTTAACATCTTTGTAGACGACATGGACAGTGGGATCGAGTGTACCCTCAGCAAGTTTGCAGATGACACCAAGCTGAGCAGTGCAGGTGACATGCTAGAGGGAAGGGATACCATCCAGAGGGACCTGGACAGGCTTGAGAGGTGGACCCATGCCAACCTCATGAAGTTCAACAAGGCCAAGTGCAAGGTCCTGCACCTGGGTCGGGGCAATTCCATGCACAGATACAGGTTGGACAGAGAATGGCTTGAGAGCAGCCCTGAGGAGAAGGATTTGGGGGTGTTGGTTGATGAAAGACTCAACACAAGCTGGCAATGTGCGCTTGTAGCCCTGAAGGCCAACTGTATCTTGGGTTGCATCAAGAGAAGTGTGACCAGCAGGTTGAGGGAGGTGATTCTGCCCTCTACTCTGCTCTCATGAGACCCCACCTGGAGTACTGCATCCAGTTCTGGGGCCCTCAA
>NW_011180357.1:0-486 GCF_000146605.3 Meleagris gallopavo
AGCTCCTTCTGGCACCTCGACTGCCAGTGCTGAACTGGATGTTCAAGGGAAAGGGTCCCTCCACCCATCATGCTACTGATGCCACTTGGAGTAAGTGGATTGCGCTGATTACGCAGCGAGCGCGGATGGGGAATCTCAACCGTCCAGGAATCCTAGAGGTGATCATGGACTGGCCTGAAGGCAAAAAGTTTGGAACACCACCAGCAGAAGAGATATCACGTGCTAAAGAGGCCCCACCATATAATGAACTACCCGAAAATGAGAAGACATATGCCCTATTCACAGATGGATCGTGTTGTATTGTGGGGAAACACCGTAGATGGAAAGCCGCTGTGTGGAGCCCCACACGACAAGTTGCAGAGGCCACTGAAGGAAAGGAGAATCGAGCCAATTTGCAGAGGTAAAGGCTGTCCAACTGGCCTTGGATGTTGCTGAACGGGAGAGGTGGCCAATGCTTTATGTTTACACTTACTCGTGGATGGTGGC
>NW_011180358.1:0-514 GCF_000146605.3 Meleagris gallopavo
CTCCTCGGACTTGCAAATGCCTTATTAGAGAGGGTTTTCCCTTCCACTCTTTTCCTCCCTGAAAGCAGGTGTGTAGCAGTGAAAAAATTCACTAGTATAAATTGTGGCTCGAAATAAAGGCAGAGACATAGTATTCGGAGCTAGTCGAGTTCATTCTGCACGTAGGCTAACTAAGAGCAAACCGCTCCTTTCCGATGTGCACACAGGAGCCCGCTCACACATCGGAGAAAAGCAGCCGGCTGAAGTGGCCCGTTCTCGGCAAGCGAGAAACACGAGACCGCTGCTGACGGCTGAAAGCGGCGTTCGTGGAGAAGCGCGATTTCTCGGCCAGCTACGGCAAAGTCTCCGGAGCGGTTCAGCGCGAATGCCGCTTTCACCGCGTGAGAGCGAAGGAGTGCGATTCCGATGCCGACAAGTGCGATTTCAGCCTCCTGCACTACCTCCGAATGCGGGGTTTTTCTCCGAAGTCCTGAAAGGATAGCTCCCACTTTTTCACGCTCTCCCTGAGAGCAAT
>NW_011180359.1:0-381 GCF_000146605.3 Meleagris gallopavo
TACTTTACAGTCTACTTCTGTCTCCTTTCAGTGTCCACTAGTGATAAGTTGTGCTGTCATCTCATGTGTGCAAACTCTTGAATACAAACATTTTTTTTCACTCAAGCACTGTATACATATGTTATTACACATACAAAAGCATTTTTTATGTTTACATGTAGATACACAGCTTTGTACACGAAGATAAGGAATCTCAGCTGAAATGGTGCTTTGGTGAATAGCAATGACTTGTTTGCCTTGTATCGCAAGAAGTCAGCAGCTGAAGCAAAAGCTCATCAAGCATTAGAAATAAAATAAAAAGAGAAATAAAAATTAGAAGCAATAATCTGCTGTACTGATACTTTAAATTAGCATAGGACTGGTTTAATTAGGCATTTTTCC
>NW_011180360.1:0-531 GCF_000146605.3 Meleagris gallopavo
AAAACCTTTCTACTTTCTGGAATCCATTCTCTTAAGACTCGCCAGCACTCGCGTCAGTTGACTGAGAAATGACAGATATCTGGCTGTCTGTTTCCTTTAGTACCTTTCTGTAGACATACTCGATATATACTTGACTAGCCCTTTCTAAGGGTTAGGTCTGGGTTAACTAACGAGCCCCCACAATTCTGCACTTACATTTCCCATTCCTCCATGATCTTGTCAGCTCTAGTCAAACACCCTCTTGTACTCTACAAACAGAAGAACTGTAGCCATCAATACGTGGACTGTGGTTCACTACTTGGACTGTAAGCTGGCGGCAATGCCTCCAGGATTGATAGTTGAAAGGCATTAATTTCCTACATACCCAGCAGATACGTCAAGTTGTGGAAGGGTTAGAACATTCTGAAGTGTTCTTGCTGGATTTGGAACCACTTCCGTTCTATCTGAGCATTTCTGTGGCATTTCTTGTTTCATGTCATATGTGACAGAATTGTGAACTCACTGTCTTTTGAATTTGTTTTACTGTTTCCT
>NW_011180361.1:0-475 GCF_000146605.3 Meleagris gallopavo
TTTCCCGGAAAAAAACGTCATCTATTTGGGAGAAATCTGGTATGTCTTGAAGAAAATGTCTCCGTAGGGAGAAGGCTGATATTTGCGAGGTGTAATGACAGATCTTCTGCAGGGAAGTTGTTTTTCTAGCTGAAAAGGTCTAATTTTTCGAATTAGAATGGTACTTCTGACGGTAATGTGATATTGCTGATTTAAGTGATATTGGTGATTGTAAGGTAGAGGTCATCACACGGAAACGCGCACGGAAACGTACTGCCAGACTACAACAAGTGCACTTCGGACGCAGCACAGCGTGTGGGATTCTGCCACTGCACATGGCGACTAAAGTTCCAGTTTAAAGCCGCTGAGAAATCGGTGTAGCGCTACATCGCGAATGCCGCTTTCTAGCCCTGAGAGCGAAGGCGTGCTATTCCGAAGCCGAGAAGGTGCGAATTCAGCCTGCTGCACTACCTCCGAGCGGGGTTTTTTCTCCGCC
>NW_011180362.1:0-497 GCF_000146605.3 Meleagris gallopavo
GAGGTTGGTGGAGTCTGCATGATAGCAACTAGGGACACTAACTGTGATAAGATTCATGGAGTGAACGCCACTCCCAAATTCTTACGCGAACGGGCTCATGACACTGAGAGCCCATTAAAACTGAGAAACAAGGGACCATCAGGAGCCATCGAAGGATGAGAGGGGGAAAAGGTATTATCTGCAAAATGCCAAGGTTGGAAGTTACATATGAAGCAAGGGAGAACGTAAATAAATGGAACAGGGAGCAGAAACTAAAGCAAATATACATATATATATATATATATTTAAAATAAGCTACAGAATTGATTTTGTCTTGGGTTTGTCAGGCACTCAGAACTATGCACACACTGTGCACAGGGGTGGATGTGGAAATGCATCGTATTGCGTAGCTACAAGTCTGGGCGTCTGTACTCTTAGTGAGGAATCAGAGTCACCACCACACATTTGAAGCCCAGAATCATCACAGAATCAAAGAATCTGGAACTGGGAACCAATCA
>NW_011180363.1:0-320 GCF_000146605.3 Meleagris gallopavo
GGGTGCGTGCTATTGCTTTCTTGGATTGTATTCCTTTACAAAGGGAAGGAGTCTCCTCCAGAACCAGAGAGTGCTGACTGGCAGGGAATATGGAGAGGTTTAGGAAAGATCTTAAAAAGCAAAGGGGGACCCGCAGTGTCATGGGATTTTACTCCTGAACACCTGTGGGATCCTGCAAAAACTAAGTCAGTATTTGAGTCAGGGACAGCGCGGCTTACATAACTCTAAGGAGGTACAAATTATTTGGGGTTTGGCTTGTGCTTACCGTGCCCTATATAATACTATTCTGGAGAGAGAGAGTTTCCGTTGCTGAGGTTCAA
>NW_011180364.1:0-477 GCF_000146605.3 Meleagris gallopavo
CAGCCCACAGCTTGGTGTCCTTAGGGTGCACTCAACCCCACTGTTGATGTCCCTGATGAAGGGGAAACCCAGATGCTTGTACCAACTGGGCGTAGAAGCCCTTGGGAGCAACCCTGCGGAGGACTCGGGGATCCTGGTGGACAAAGAGCTGGACATAAGCCAGTAGTGTGCACTTGCAGCCCAGAAGGCCAACTGTATCCTGGGCTGCATTCAAAGAGGAGCGACCAGCAGGGAGAGGGAGGTGATTGTCCCCCTCGACTCGGTTCTGGGTGCGGCCCCATGTGCAGCATTGCGTCCAGGCCTGGGGCTCCAGCACAGGAATGATGTGGAGCTTTTGGAGCAGGTCCAGAGAAGGGCCACGAAGATGATCAGAGGGCTGGAGCTCCTCTCTTAGAAAGAAATGTTGACGGAACTGGGATTGTTTCTGTGGGAGAAGAGAAAGCTCTGGAGATAGCTCATGACAGCCTTCCAAGACTC
>NW_011180365.1:0-473 GCF_000146605.3 Meleagris gallopavo
TGACTGACCCATGAGTACCAGTTGTTCTGCAAATTGAGAACATTAAGGCCAGTTTTTTGGAGTTCTTGTTGCTTTCCATCATTTTCTTCCAAACATCATCCAACTGCATTCTGAGAAAGCATACCCCAGAGTTGGCTTGGCATAATCAGAATGAGTTATTTCCAGAAGCTCAACATGCGCTGGGGAAATACTTTCCATTAAGAGATGCACTGAAATTGGGTGACAGACAGAGGTCTGACAGGGAGTATTCCAAACATAATGGAATTACACAGCAAAATCTTTCAGGTGAGAAAAGTTGACCGGCTTGAGAATCTGTGGACTTAGTTATTCATCGTCTACATCTTGGAGTACATGCAGAACCAGAAGAGTTTCATGATCTCACGAGTGCCTTATCAAATCAGAGATGCTGTCACATATGGTAATTTGCAACCGTGCAGATTCAGCTGCATGCAGTGCTGTGGTGGAATCAGAAG
>NW_011180366.1:0-505 GCF_000146605.3 Meleagris gallopavo
CATGAATTGTGGCTCGAAATAAAGGCAGAGACATAGTATTCAGAGGTAGGCGTAGTGCATTCTGCATGTAGGCAAGGCGAAGTGCAAACCGCTCCTTTCCGATGTGCGGAGAGTAACCCGATCACTCGTCGGAGAAAAGCAGCCGGCTGAAGTGGCCCGTTCTCGGCAAGCGAGAAACACGAGACCGCTGCTGACGACTGAAAGCGGAGTTCGGGGAGAAACGCGATTTCTCGGCCAGCTACGGCAAAGTCTCCGGAGCGGTTCAGCGCGAATGCCGCTTTCTGCGCGTGAGAGCGAAGGAGTGCGATTCCGATGCCGACAAGTGCGAATTCAGCCTCCTGCACTACCTGCGAGTGGGGGGTTTTTTCTCCGCAGTCCTGAAAGGATCACTCCCTCTTTCTGAAACGCTCTCCCTGAGAGCACTACAGCTGTCGCTCCTGGAACTTGCAAATGCCTTATTAGAGAGGGTTTTCCCTTCCACTCTTTCCTGTCTGAATGCAGATGT
>NW_011180367.1:0-496 GCF_000146605.3 Meleagris gallopavo
CCCATGGACTTGTGGACCTTAGTACTGCCTAGGCGCTCACGCACGTCCTCTTTCCTGACTAACGGGAAGTCTCCCATTCCCCAGACCCTCTCACTAACCTCCAGGGTGTGGGATTCCTGCAGGGGAGCCTTTTCACTGAAGACAGAAGTAAAGAAGGCATTCAGTATCTCTGCCTTCTCAGCATCCCCCGTTACGAGGACCCCCCCCTCACTTAGTAAGGGGCCCACATTCTCCCTAGTTTTCCTTTGCTATTAACATACTTGAAGAAGCCTTTTTTATTATCCTTTATCACTTTAGCTAGATTCAATTCCAGACGGGCTTTAGCCTTCCTCGTTGCATCCCTGCAGGCCCTGACTACATTCCTATATTCTTCCCAAGCGATCCGACCCTTTTTCCACATTTCATGGACCTTCTTCTTTCCTTTGAGCTTGCGCATGAGCTCCTTGCTCATCCACAAAGGTCTCCTGCCACCTTTTCCCGATTTCTTGCTCACAGG
>NW_011180368.1:0-396 GCF_000146605.3 Meleagris gallopavo
TTCTGGAGGATCTCAAGCTGGATGGCTGTAATTCATGTGCTAATTGCATCCATGCGGTGGGTGTTTTTTAAGGGCATTGTGTGCATCCTTGTTGTGTTTTAAATTATGTTCTGCGTCTCTTCTGATTTCATTTTGCAGCCTGATGGAGTTGAAGGATTGCCTGGGCTCCTCCAGTCAGTGGTATGAGATGTGTCCAGCAGGTAATGAACATCATGCACCCCATGTTGGTGCGCTGCTTGTATGCAGGTAGCTTTGTGATGTGATCCGACTCCCCCATGCTGACCATCCACAGCTAGATCAAGTTGCTCAGAGTCTGAGCCAGGCTCACCTTGAAAGGGCCAGCACATCCACCATGTCTCTGGCAACCTGTGCCACTCGCCTCACGCCACCCTCACT
>NW_011180369.1:0-466 GCF_000146605.3 Meleagris gallopavo
AAACGCTGGCGGGTGTGCATCGCCCTTACCTGCTGGGCAGACAATGACCAGTCAGCAAAGTGAGGTTCCGGGGCATGCCGGGAAATGCACATTCCACTTCCTTGCTGTTTCCACAGAGACCAACACATCTCTCCGTGCAGTTGTTACGGCACTTGGGAGCACCGCAGCTCTGCTGCCACCTGTTGGACACAATACAGTCATGAAGGCACTGCCCTGCATCCGGGCCTCTTGCACAAACCTGTGCTCCTTGCTCGGAGCACATGGCTGCACTCTGTGCACCATGTTGCTTACCACCAGAGAAGGCTCAGGTACCCAACACCATTTTGGCTTCCATCTCGTCTGAGAACTGCTCATTATGCACAGCCCTCATCTTTGCTTTGCTTTGGTGAGGTGGGGACTGCCATTGCTTCTCAGTCCCACACGACCCCTTCCCACTCCCACACTGCCATGGGAGATCAGCTTCTGG
>NW_011180371.1:0-471 GCF_000146605.3 Meleagris gallopavo
CCTTTTCTCCCAGTTGTCTGGAGATGGTATCCAGCACAAGCTGTTCCATCACCTTTCCAGGGACAGAGGTGAGGCTGACAGGCCTATAATTACCCGGATCTTCCTTCTTGCCCTTTTTGAAGACCGGAGTGACATTGGCTATCCTCCAGTCTTCAGGGACCACCCCTGTTGTCCAAGACCTCTCAAAAATGATGGAGAGCGGTTCGGCAATGACCTCCGCCAGCTCCCTCAGCACACGTGGATGCACCCCATCAGGTCCCATGGACTTGTGGACCTTAGTACTGCCTAGGCGCTCACGCACGTCCTCTTTCCTGACTAAAGGGAAGTCTCCCATTCCCCAGACCCTCTCACTAATCTCCAGGGTGTGGGATTCCTGCAGGAGAGCCTTTTCACTGAAGACAGAAGTAAAGAAGGCATTCAGTATCTCTGCCTTCTCAGCATCCCCCGTTACGACGGACCCCCCCTCACTTA
>NW_011180372.1:0-400 GCF_000146605.3 Meleagris gallopavo
AAAGTACAAAAACTGGAAGGCAAAGCAAAGAAATACCAAGAAAGAGCAAAGACATAGAATGCAACATGATGGCAAAACAAAGGGTTCAAAGAAAGTAAAAAACAAGGAACTGCCATCCCAAATTTTTCAAAGGACAGAAGAAATAAATAAATAAATGACAATAAAGAAAAAAAGCAAAGCAAAGCAAAGCAGAAAGGAAACCAAAGCAAAGAGAGAAAACCATTAAGGAATGCAGAGCAGCGCAAAGAAAAGGTATGAAAGGAAAATAAAAGAGCAAAGCAAAGCAATGGACAAAGCAATGGAAATAAAAGGGAAATCAATGAAAAGGAAAGGAAACCAAAGAAAAATCATTTAGAAAAGTAGAGAAATGAGAAAGAAAAAAAAATAATGCCAAAGAAAA
>NW_011180373.1:0-452 GCF_000146605.3 Meleagris gallopavo
GTGATCTTTTCTTTTTGGGGGATGGCAAGTGCACTGAAGGGCTGCTAGGTGTAAGAGCAGCATGTGAATCTGGGGACTGCTTCCTTTGGGGTGTGGGGTGAGCCCTTAGAATGGGGTGAGTGATTCCTGCTTGATTTCAGAGCTGTGAGCTCTGCTTTTCTGGAGGATCTCAAGCTGGATGGCTGTAATTCATGTGCTAATTGCATCCATGCGGTTGTTTTTTAAGGGCATTGTGTGCATCCTTGTTGTGTTTTAAATTATGTTCTGCGTCTCTTCTGATTTCATTCTGCAGCCTGATGGAGTTGAAGGATTGCCTGGGCTCCTCCAGTCAGTGGTTTGAGATCTGTACACCAGGTAATGAACATCATGCACCCCATGTGGTGCGCTGCTTGTATGCAGGTAGGTTTGCGATGTGATCCGACCTCCCCCATGCTGACCATCCACAGCTAGAT
>NW_011180374.1:0-460 GCF_000146605.3 Meleagris gallopavo
TGGAGAAGTGAAGGCTCCAAGGGAACCTGGTAACAGCCTTTCAATACCTCAAGGAAAGAACAAGGGAAAATGGAGGTGAAATCTAAGGAAAATGTCTTGTACAGTGAGGGTGCTGAGGCAGTGGCACAGGTTGCCAGAGACATGGTGGATGTGCTGGCCCTTTCAAGGTGAGCCTGGCTCAGACTCTGAGCAACTTGATCTAGCTGTGGATGGTCAGCATGGGGGATCAGATCACATCGCAAACCTACCTGCATACAAGCAGCGCACCAACATGGGGTGCATGATGTTCATTACCTGCTGGACACATCTCACACCACTGACTGGAGGAGCCCAGGCAATCCTTCAACTCCATCAGGCTGCAAAATGAAATCAGAAGAGCCGCAGAACATAATTTAAAACACAAACAAGGATGCACACAATGACCCTTAAAAAACACCGCATGGATGCAATTAGCACATAG
>NW_011180375.1:0-483 GCF_000146605.3 Meleagris gallopavo
TCCCTCTGCTGTGTCACTGCACCCCACAGCTTGGTGTCCTTAGGGTGCACTCAACCCCACTGTTGATGTCCCTGATGAAGGGGAAACCCAGATGCTTGTACAAACTGGGCGTAGAAGCCCTTGGGAGCAGCCCTGCGGAGGACTCGGGGATCCTGGTGGACAAAGAGCTGGACATAAGCCAGTAGTGTGCACTTGCAGCCCAGAAGGCCAACTGTATCCTGGGCTGCATTCAAAGAGGAGCGACCAGCAGGGAGAGGGAGGTGATTGTCCCCCTCGACTCGGCTCTGGTGCGGCCCCATGTGCAGCACTGCGTCCAGGCCTGGGGCTCCAGCACAGGAATGATGTGGGGCTTTTGGGAGCAGGTACAGAGAAGGGCCACGAAGATGATCAGAGGGCTGGAGCACCTCTCTTAAGAAAGAAATGTTGAGGGAACTGGGATTGTTCTGTGGGAGAAGAGAAAGCTCTGGAGATAGCTCATGACAG
>NW_011180376.1:0-435 GCF_000146605.3 Meleagris gallopavo
TTCCTAAGAGGTGTGCTGTCACCTTTTTTCTCCTCAGCAGGGACTTGACCTGACTGCCTCGACTTGTGAAATACCATGGAGAGTGGCTCGGTGAGTGCAGCGGTGAATTCCCTCGGAACTCTGGGACTCATCTCGTCAGGACCCAAAGACTCCTGGATGTTTGGGTCCTCAGGTGGTCCAGAATCTGATCTGCCATGGCAGTGTGGGATGGGAAGGGGTCTGTGGGACTGAGGAAGCAATGGCAGTCCCCACCTCACCAAACCAAAGCAAAGATGAGGGCTGTGCATCATGAGCAGTTCTCAGACAAGATGGAAGCCAAAATGTTGTTGGGTACCTGAGCCTTCTCTGGGGGTAAGCAACATCGTGCACAGAGTGCAGCCATGTGCTCCGAGCAAGGAGCACAGGTTTGTGCAAGAGGCCCGGATGGCAGGGCAG
>NW_011180377.1:0-461 GCF_000146605.3 Meleagris gallopavo
AAGCAGGGAGCTGTTGGAGAGGGTCCAGAGGAGGGCCACAAAGATGATCAGGGGACTGGAGCACCTCCCCTACAAAGACAGGCTGAGGGAGCTGGCCTTGTTCAGCCTGCAGAAGAGAAGGCTGAGGGGTAACCTCATTGCAGCCTTTCAGTACCTAAAGGGAACCTATAAACAGGAGGGGAGTCAACTCTTTGAAAGGATAGATAACAGCAAGACAAGGGGAAATGGTTTTAAGTTGAAGCAGAGGAGATTTAGGTTGGATGTCAGGGGGAAGTTCTTTACTATGGGAGTGATGAGGTGCTGGAACAGGCTGCCCAGAGAGGCTGTGGATGGCCTGTCCCTGGAGGTGTTCAAGGCCAGATTGGATGGGGCCCTGGGCAGCCTGGTCTAGTATTAAATGTGGAGGTTGGTGGCCCTGCCTGTGGCGAGGGGGGTTGGAGATTCACGATCCTTGAGGTCCT
>NW_011180378.1:0-445 GCF_000146605.3 Meleagris gallopavo
CCTAGCAGGCCACCTGCGACTGACCAGGAGGTGCTGAGCCACTGTAAGGAGCTTCTGCTCCACCTCACTCTGAGTCATCCATCCACACCTTGGCAGCCGGGAAAGGAAGTGAGACGTGCTAAGGGCCCTAGGCACAACCTCCCGTCCTCGTTCCTGCAGAAATGCAGCTTTTTGCACAGCGTTGTCACAGCCATTGGCATCCTGCCCGACCACTTGGCAGTGCCTTGAAAGGAGCTGTCATGCTCCTCTTGGTGAAAGAGCAGTCAAAGGAGGACGGGCCCTGATGCCCGCACTTCCATCTCACTCAGAATGTTTAGGAAGGAAGACGGTTTGAGAGTGGGTGGCTTCTGTTCCCATGGCGGGTTGCTCTCCTTCCAAGCGAGTCTCCCCCCTGTATCAGTAACAAACGCTTTGCTGAAGTCCGGCTAAACAGGGCTCCACAGCC
>NW_011180379.1:0-612 GCF_000146605.3 Meleagris gallopavo
CCCCCACTCGCAGGTAGTGCAGGACGCTGAATTCGCACTTGTCGGCATCGGAATCGCACTCCTTCGCTCTCACGCGTAGAAAGCGGCATTCGCGCTGAACCGCTCCGGAGACTTTACCGTAGCTGGCCGAGAAATCGCGTTTCTCCCCAAACTCCGCTTTCAGCCGTCAGCAGCGGTCTGGTGTTTCTCGCTTGCCGAGAACGGACCACTTCAGCCGGCTGCTTTTCTCCGACGAGTGAGCTGGCTCCTGTGCGCGCATCGGAAAGGAGCGGTTTGCACTTCGCCTTGGCTACATGCAGAATGCACTACGCCTACCTCTGAATACTATGTCCCTGCCTTTATTTCGAGCCACAATTCATTCTAGTCAGGATTTCCACTGCGACACATCTGCATTCAGAGAGGAAAAGAGTGGAAGGGAAAACAAGCTCTAATAAGGCATTTGCAAGTTCGAGGAGCGACAGCTGTAGTGCTCTCAGGGAGAGCGTTTCAGAAAGTGGGGGAGAGGATCCTTTCAGGACTGCGGAGAAAAAACCCCCCACTCGCAGGTAGTGCAGGAGGCTGAATTCGCACTTGTCGGCATCGGAATCACACTTCTTCGCTCTCACGCGTAGA
>NW_011180380.1:0-459 GCF_000146605.3 Meleagris gallopavo
CACGATGTCAAGGCTGGAAACCACCTATGAACCATGACTTAATAGAAAATTCAAATAGCAATAACTGTAAACAAAGAGGGAATTGTGGGAGATGACATATAGTTTTTGCATAAGTAATAGAATGTTGTACCAAAGGGGTATACCTCAGAAGCCATAATACAAGATAAGTTTCTGTCTGTGGTTAAAGAATAGGGCATGCACATTCTGGAGAGATAAAAGGAGAGTCTGGATGGTGTGCTAATTCATGTCTCTCCTCCCGTGGCGAAATCGCAGCAGGGGGCTGAGGGGGTGACCAACAGTAAGGACTGTAAAACATATATCTGCACCCAGAACTGTGCAAGAAGAAATGAACTTATCTGGCAAGACATAGGGCGGAAGATACTCGCCTGGCAACTACGTTGTTTTTGAATTTATTATGTATGCTGTAACTGGCTAATGGCTGGTATACCCACCTAAAAA
>NW_011180381.1:0-403 GCF_000146605.3 Meleagris gallopavo
TTGGTGGCCTCATTGACCACCTGCACCGTGACGGATTCGGGGCTGAGCTGCAGCGAATCCAACAGCGCTCGGTACGGAGAACGGCCGGGCTGGAAACTGCGCTGCCGCCTACAACAGGAACCGGGGAAGAGGAGAACTCAACCACCGCCCCCTCCCCACACACACAGCGGGTACCGGGGGAGGGGGGAGGTTAGAAATACCCGGTCCCCACCTGCAGAAACTGCTTTGCTCGCACGTTTTGAAGTTGCTCCGATCCACGGCCGTGCTGAGCCCGAAATAAACGGCTCCGAGCAGCAGCAGCACCGGCCGCCGCCTGAGGGGGAAACGGGGAAGCGATGAGAGGCAGGCGGGGCCCGCTAGGCCGCAACCGGGGCCTGCTAGGCCGCAACCGGATCCCACCGGA
>NW_011180382.1:0-482 GCF_000146605.3 Meleagris gallopavo
TTGCCTTCGGTGCCTTTGCCGGTAGTCGGCGCCTCTGGCCCTGGAGCGTTGTTTTCGGATGCCTTCCCTGTTCGTCAGTAGGAGAGAGTGCGTACTCTGCTCCGGAGACGGTGGTGAGCGGGCGCTCGCGAGCTGGGTTGACCGGCCGGCCGAACAGAGAGGGGATCGGCGGCGGCGGCGGCGGCGGCTTTCTCGGGCGGCGGTTCTTTCCTGGATCCGGTCGCCTCGGTTTGTCCTTCGCGCCCCGTCCCGCCGCTCGGTGGTATCCTAAGGCGGTCTCTCGGGCGAGCAGCGAAAAAAAGCCGGGCAAGGCGAGCGAGAACGCGCGTAAGGGAAGCCGGCTCCCGCGCCGCCAGGGCGAACCCTAGAAGGCGAGAGAGATGAGCCGAGCGGGAGGAAGCCGGCGACCGCGCCGCTGGGGCGTAGCGGATGCAGGCGAGAGAGAGGAGCGCGCCCTTCCTTCCTTTTTTTTTTCTGTTCTC
>NW_011180383.1:0-325 GCF_000146605.3 Meleagris gallopavo
CTCCAAGAAATAACAGATTTCTCCCCAAAAGGTCAGATTTTCTCTCAGAAATACCAGGTTTCTTGCAAAAATCCGACATTTTCTGCCAGGAACGGCCGTTTTCTCCCAGAAATATGACTTTTTTCTAACCAGAAACATGACATCTTCTTCCAGAAATACCAGTCGTCTGCCTAGAAATATGACATTTTTCCCCTAGAAGTTGCAGGATTCTCCCCTGATATATGACATTTTCTCCTAGAAATAACAGTTTTCTCCAATTATAGATGACGTTTTCTTCCCAGACATACAAGCTTTCTCCCAGAAATAGGATATTTTGTTGCCAGAA
>NW_011180384.1:0-457 GCF_000146605.3 Meleagris gallopavo
GCAGGAATCCCACACCCTGGAGGTTAGGGAGAGGGTCTGGGGAATGGGAGACTTCCCTTTAGTCAGGAAAGAGGACGTGCGTGAGCGCCTAGGCAGTACTAAGGTCCACAAGTCCATGGGACCTGATGGGGTGCATCCACGTGTGCTGAGGGAGCTGGCGGAGGTCATTGCCGAACCGCTCTCCATCATTTTTGAGAGGTCCTGGACAACAGGGGAGGTCCCTGAAGACTGGAGGATAGCCAATGTCACTCCGGTCTTCAAAAAGGGCAAGAAGGAAGATCCGGGTAATTATAGGCCTGTCAGCCGCACCTCCGTCCCTGGAAAGGTGATGGAACAGCTTGTGCTGGATACCATCTCCAGACAACTGGGAGAAAAGGAGGTTATCAGGAGTAGTCAGCATGGGTTCACCGAAGGGGAGGTCGTGCTCGACCAACTTGGTGGCCTTCTATGATGCTGT
>NW_011180385.1:0-475 GCF_000146605.3 Meleagris gallopavo
AAAACTTTCAATAAATAAGCACAAATCTTAGCTTAGACACAACTCTACTGGCCATCGACAGGCCATGACCACGTATCAGCAGTTGAGAGGATAATCTCACTTGTGTTGAGTTGGCCTTCAGGAGTAAGGAAATCATCCAACGCACACGGCACTGCTGCATTAAACAGAAACGTGTCCCCTGTTAAGGCCTCTGACAACACAATAGACTTGGGAGCAAAGAGAAAGTACAGCCCACCGAATCCATAATCTGGATAATCCCCTTGCAAATAGCTGACAATCAACGCTGTCCACTCACAACAGATTCTGTCTGTTGATGCTCTGGACTGCTGGAAGGTGAGGTACTTGACTTGGAATTCTGGTCTTGTTAAAAGAACAACGAAAACTACAATGGATTTCCTGCCCTTTCAAAGCCAAAAGGAGCTGCTTTGGCAAGATGAAACTATTTCCTAAAGATAATGCTGAGAAACGTACTCAT
>NW_011180386.1:0-455 GCF_000146605.3 Meleagris gallopavo
ATTGCCTCCAGCCACATCTGCACTGTCCTAGTTTAAAGATCCCTCCAAAAAAAAAATCAAAACATCTTCAATGCCAGGAAAGAGGCTTCCCTCCTCAAGGGCTGTGAGATTTGCACTGTGTCATAGCCTGCCTAAGTGCCTACAAACTCTTCTCCTTTGGTCTTCTCCCTCTCACCAGCAGATCGTGCTCCCAGCCCTGCTGTGCTGAGCAAAGAGCTGCTCCTTGGCACAGCTGCATGCCTGTATGAGCTCCGTCTGTTACAGACCCCAGGCCAAGCTCAGCAGCAGAGAATGTCATTTACTCTTCCCCACTGATCCCCCTTGAGGTGTCCCTGGCTCTCCATAGCCAGCAGCGCCTAGAAGACAACAGCTTCATGATTATTCCTGGAAGTCTGCTGCATTAACTACCAAATTTCCAGTGCACACTGACTGATTCCAGACATAAGGCTCTTCCC
>NW_011180387.1:0-462 GCF_000146605.3 Meleagris gallopavo
TTCTCTGCCTGCGCTGCTTCGCTTGCGCTTCTCTGCCTGCGCTTCTCTGCCTGCGCTTCTCGCCTGCGCTTCTCTGCCTGCGCTTCTCATCTCAGCGTTGTGGTAAGGCCGATCCACCATCAATTTCACATTCTCTCTCCTTATAAATTCTGTTGATACCATTATTTTAGTAAATTACTTTGTTTTACCTCAGATTGTTGCCACTGTTTTCAATTATTTCGGGGTCCCTTATTTTCTTTTTTTTCCGGGGGCGCGGATCCGCGGATCCCTCCGCCCTTCTAGTCACGGAACCGGTCCGAACCAGCCCGTAAACCGTTGACATTCTTGGTGGAGAATGCGGGCAACAGTTGCTTTTTAGCTTTTTGAACAATCTCTCTCTCCGCTCTCAGACAGCTTCATTGGGAAAGTTTTATCTGTTTCACCAGTACTGTCTGAAAGCGTGACCTTGAAAGTCCAGGCGGA
>NW_011180388.1:0-497 GCF_000146605.3 Meleagris gallopavo
TAAAAAACACAAATTCCTCCTCCAGTGTGCAATCAAATTAAGTTCATTTATGAGTTTAGGTAGAAAAAAGACCTCTGCTGGTCTCGGTAACACAGCTACAAAAGCACTGTACAGGATATTCGCAGATATGGCGTAAGCCAAAGTTTGGAACAGAACACTTCCTTTGTTGATTCTGCTTTTGTTGATGTACATTACCATAGCTTTGATTATGGCAGCAAGGTTTCCTGGGCCATTGGTCAGAGTGCAGAGCGTCCAGCTCCTTCGAAGCGTCCGTCCGCTCACACGTACAACCAGCCTGGCTGAGTAAACTACGCTGAGCTGAAATAGAACAGAAATCAGAAGAAAATAATTGCATCTTAGTAATTGCATCTGGGACTAAGAGTGGATCCAGCTGTGCTGAGGAACCTTACCTCTGTGGTTGGAAGAGTTCAGACAGCCATGGGGTTCGCTCTGATCCTCACGACACAGCAGGAGAGCTGTGTGCTGTAGGTGTGTGT
>NW_011180389.1:0-499 GCF_000146605.3 Meleagris gallopavo
GACCCCTTGGCTTTGTGTTGCCACGTTCATGTCGGCATTCAGTTTTGGCGTTCCCTGCCGTATTGTCTGGGCCGTCATCCTTGGCATTTCCTTCCATGTTCTCTTGGCCTTTGCCTTTGCCTGGGCATTCCCTTGCCCTCCTGTTTTTGTGGAACCCGCACCTGGGGCGGGGTGCAGCCCTGCGAGCACAGCTGGGGGCAGTTTGGCTGTGGAGTGGGGCAGAGCCAGGCTCCACCCCTCCCTGATCCCATTGAAGGGCTGGGAAGAGTAGGGGCAGCATCTGAACCTGGGGAGTGCTTCCTTTGGAGTATGCCTTGTTCTTTGGTGATGGAGTGAGTGATTTTTTTTTTATTATTTTTTTTTTTTTTCTCCTCCATTGTGGAGCTGCTCTCTCTGTTTTTTAGCAGGGAACCCTGAGCGTACTTAAGGGCTGGTAGGTATTTGGAGCTGGAAGCTGCTTCCTTCACTTGAGAGTGTGGGGGAGTATTGGTCCTTGGAA
>NW_011180390.1:0-849 GCF_000146605.3 Meleagris gallopavo
CCTGCTGGCCACGCTCCTTTGAATGCCCTGTAGGATCCCATTGGCCTTCTTGGCCACCAGGGCACCCTGCTGGCTCATGGCCAACCTGTTGTCCACCTGGACCTCCAGGTTCTGCACCGCAGAGCTCCTCTCCAGCAGGTCGTGTCCCAACCTGTACTGATATACTTGCGGCTATTCCTTCCAAGGTGCAAGACTCGACGCTTGCTTTTGGAAAACCTCATCTGTTTTCTGAATCTTGCATTCCGCTGTCGTACTTAGAAAAGTAGTATTTTCTCCCTGAGCTCGTTGCCGCTGTTTTGTTGTTAGGCCCATCTCCCTACCTTTTCACTACCTCTCTTCCCCCTTTCCTGGTTCACGGGTTCGTTTGTCCCTCCACCCCCTTAGTCACGGCTGGAGCCGTGACACCACGCCAGTGCCCCAAAGTCCCGTTTGACAGCCCACAGGCTTCAATCAGCGACTTCACGACTGTCGGCCTGAACTACCAGTCAGCAGTAATAATCAGAGGGACAAAACAGACCAGGCAGTCCGAGCCGCCATGCCTCACGGCCTCCCACCCTTCCCCAGCAGATCTTGCTGTGGTGGTTTGCCGCCCTTTTCCCTTTCTGGGAAGGCTCCCTTGGTGTGAGCCTCCTCTATGAAGGTGATGCGCACGGGATCTTTGCAGAACTGGCCCAGCTGAGGATTCCAGTGTGCTCTGGATGCTTCCCAGCGTGCTGCAGCACTCACAGGACCTCCCCGTGTACTCTGGGGAACGCTGCATTACCCTCACAGGGACGTAGGTTCCCGCTCAAAATGTGCTCTCTCCCCTGGGGCATGGCTGTCTCTGGACACTTCACAGCCACCGAGGCC
>NW_011180391.1:0-476 GCF_000146605.3 Meleagris gallopavo
AAAGGTATTCTGAGAATCTGTTTTTTCTGTTCCTATTATTAGTATTACTGCATTACTAGGATGATGGCTCATTGATGTACGTAGATTGCTCTGAAAGGAATGCCTCCTACTTATTTCCATAGAAATGACAACAGATACATAGAGTGAATTCTCAGCTACAAAACTCTGTTTTTCAACACGGTTACCACCATTAGCTATGCTTTTTTTCCTAGTGTTGAACGAGTGCCTGCATGCTGTGCTTGGTTAAAAAGAAAAAAACAATCTGGCTGTTTGGGTGGTTTGTCTTTTGCATCGCTGTTGCCACTGCTGAAGCCTCACTGCGCCTCACATCCACGTGTTGGTCTTCATAAATGCTCTGTTCAGTGCGGAGGAGTTCAGTGACAGCCCTGTGCTCCGTGTGCACCTCCACGTCAGGTGCTGTGCTGTCATCCTGGCCTCTGCTGCCATCTGTCGCCTGGCTACAAATGAACTGAGTG
>NW_011180392.1:0-384 GCF_000146605.3 Meleagris gallopavo
GCCCGGGAGGAGGAAAGGGTAGCTACTGGGCATGCTGCTGCCTCCACCACACACGCACCTTCAGGGTCGCCAGCCCAGAAGGAGGCTGTCCCTGCCAGCTGGAACAAAACACCTCTCTGGAGGAAGGCAAAGCACTGCCAGTCATGCCAAGGAGGACGGGAAGGGTAGCTACCGGGCATGGATCCACCCAGCCAGCAGAGGAAAAGCCGACCGGCCAGCACAAGGCAAGAGGCAAGGATGGCCCACGAGGGCGTGGACCCACCTGGGAAACCCAGAAGGAGCTACAAATGCAGCAAGCACTGCACAAACGCCTAGACAGCTGGCTGCGCTTCCAGAAGCCTGCAAAGGAAAAAACACAACAGTCAAGGCCCAGAGACAGCATCA
>NW_011180393.1:0-436 GCF_000146605.3 Meleagris gallopavo
AGACATGGTGGATGTGCTGGCCCTTTCAAGGTGAGCCTGGCTCAGACTCTGAGCAACTTGATCTAGCTGTGGATGGTCAGCATGGGGGAGTCGGATCACATCGCAAACCTACCTGCATACAAGCAGCGCACCAACATGGGGTGCATGATGTTCATTACCTACTGGACACATCTCACACCACTGACTGGAGGAGCCCAGGCAATCCTTCAACTCCATCAGGCTGCAAAATGAAATCCGAAGAGACGCAGAACATAATTTAAAACACAACGAGGATGCACACAATGCCCTTAAAAAACACCCACCGCATGGATGCAATTAGCACATAGCCCTATTAATTACAGCCATCCAGCTTGAGAACCTCCAAAAAAGCAGAGCTCACAGCTCTGAAATCAAGCAGGAATCACTCACCCCATTCTAAGGGCTCACCTCCACACCC
>NW_011180394.1:0-511 GCF_000146605.3 Meleagris gallopavo
AGCCTGGCTCTGCCCCACTCCACAGCCAAACTGCCCCCAGCTGTGCTCGCAGGGCTGCACCCCGCCCCAGGTGTTGCCACAAAAACAGGAGGGCAAGGGAATGCCCAGGCAAAGGCAAGGGCCAAGAGAACATGGAAGGAAATGCCAAGGATGACGGCCCAGACAATACGGCAGGGAACGCCAAAACTGAATGCCGACATGAATGTGGCAATACAAAGCCAAGGGGTCATTAGGCCAAGAGAATGGGGCAAGGAACACCAAAAATAGGAGGACAAGAGAATGTAATAGTGAAAACAGTGCAAGACCAGAGACAAGCAAGACACAGAACAAAGAGGATAGGCAGCCTTCTGTGGGCACCATGAAGCGCAATTCAGAGCTCTGGGGGAACCCTATTGTGCCGGGCTCTGGAATGGGTAAACGCTGGCGGGTGTGCATCGCCCTTACCTGCTGGGCAGACAATGACCAGTCAGCAAAGTGAGGTTCCGGGGCATGCCGGGAAATGCAGATTCCA
>NW_011180395.1:0-370 GCF_000146605.3 Meleagris gallopavo
TGTTCCTTGCCCCATTCTCTTGGCCTAATGACCCCTTGGCTTTGTGTTGCCACATTCATGTCGGCATTCAGTTTTGGCGTTCCCTGCCGTATTGTATGGCATTTCATCCTTGGCATTTCCTTCCATGTTCTCTTGGCCCTTGCCTTTGCCTGGGCATTCCCTTGCCCTCCTGTTTTTGTGGCAACACCTGGGGCGGGGTGCAGCCCTGCGAGCACAGCTGGGGGCAGTTTGGCTGTGGAGTGGGGCAGAGCCAGGCTCCAACCCTCCCTGATCCCATGTAAGGGCTGGGAAGAGTAGGGGCAGCATGTGAACCTGGGGAGTGCTTCCTTGGAGTGTGCGTGTCTTTGGTGATGGAGTGAGTGATTTTTTT
>NW_011180396.1:0-492 GCF_000146605.3 Meleagris gallopavo
CTGTTGCACCTTTCTTCCAAAATTTCAGACCTCAAGTACTATGGACTAATGCTTTCCACACTGGATATCTGTATCAGACTGAACTTCTTGGGAAACTTCAGTTAGAGTGACTCATCTGGCTAAATGTTCCAATATAGAGTGTCTTCCTTTAATGGAAAAACCAGCTGACAGAAGGATTTGGATTATTTTCTTCCCTTTCTCAAAAAATTCCTCTGCTGTGTTGCCCCACACAGTAATGTCATTGATGTATTGCAGGTGTTCAGGAGCTTCCCCCCCTATTCCAGTGCAGTCTGGATCAGCCCATGACAAATGGTACGGCTGTGTTTCCACCCCTGGAGCAGTCAATTCCAGATGTGCTAGATGCTCCTTTAAGTAAAAGCAAACTGTGGCCTGCACTCTGCTATCAGAGGGATGGAGAAAAATGCATTGGCTATGTCAGCTGTGGCATACCACCTGTCTGTTCAGTGGTTGTGTGACTTCATTCAAGGCCAC
>NW_011180397.1:0-524 GCF_000146605.3 Meleagris gallopavo
TGTGGAAGGGGGGAAGGGAAAGCCTCTGTGGGTAAGAACGTGTTGTGAGTTGTAGTGCTGTAGCGCTGTCTTTCTTCCTAGGCTTTGTGTTTGTTCTTTCGTGGGACTTTTGTCTCTTTCCTTCTCCTGCTCTTACCTGAAGATCTTTGTGCTGATGATTGCCTGTGTGCAAAGTGAAAGTGTTGTTTCTGCACTGAACATTGATAAGGGCAGTTGACCTAAGGAATTAAGCTGTAACACATCCTTAGAAACAGCTGATGTGGAAAGTAAGAACACCATATACCTATTAGTAACATATTTTAGAAACATAGTTACCGGATTACCTAACAAATACTTTCTCACAAAGCTACAGTAGATGTTAAATGTTCTAAACAATGTGGGTACAGTGCTCTGAACTGGGAAACACGCTGTAAGCTTGTTCATTAGAGCAGCATGAGCGAAATACATGTAACAAACCGTCAGGGAGTCAGGGCCTGGACACAAAGCAGAGCTGTCCCACTCTGTGGGAATGTGAGGATGCCGTG
>NW_011180398.1:0-365 GCF_000146605.3 Meleagris gallopavo
AGGGAGGGGTGGAGCCTGGCTCTGCCCCACTCCACAGCCAAACTGCCCCCAGCTGTAGCTCGCAGGGCTGCACCCCGCCCCAGGTGCGGGTTCCACAAAAACAGGAGGGCAAGGGAATTCCCAGGCAAAGGCAAGGGCCAAGAGAACATGGAAGGAAATGCCAAGGATGACGGCCCAGACAATACGGCAGGGAACACCAAAACTGAATGCCCGACATGAATGTGGCAACACAAAGGCCAAGGGGTCATTAGGCCCAAGAGAATGGGGCAAGGACACAAAAATCGGTAGGACAAGAGAATGTAATAGTGAAACAGTGCAAGACCTAGAGACAAGCAAGACACAGAACAAAGAGGATAGGCAGCCTT
>NW_011180399.1:0-307 GCF_000146605.3 Meleagris gallopavo
CTCTCTGGAAGCGCTGCGATTGGTGGGTTGGGGAAAAAAGGGCGGGGGTTTGTGCTTCGAAACCCCTCCCACACCACGTGGAGAGGGGAGGTATTATTGCTATTGGTCACCGATGGTGGGGTGGGCGGGGCTGCGCTGGATGGCTCCGCCCCACTTCCACACTGGGATTGGTTGGGGAGAGCTCGGGGGCGTGGCCCGGCCCCGCCGAGGGGTGGGGCTCATGCAGGACGCAGCCAATCAGGCGCGAGGGGGGAGGGCTTAGGCATCCCCCAGGAGAGCCTGGAGATCCTGCAGCGTTGGGGGGGAG
>NW_011180400.1:0-458 GCF_000146605.3 Meleagris gallopavo
GGCCTCACCTGCAGTGCTGCGTCCAGATGTGGAGTCCTCAGTGCAGGGAGACATGGAGCTGTGCGAGTGCATCCAGAGTACAGCCACAAACACGAACCGAAGGATGGAACCCCTCTCCTGTAAGCAAGAAGAGCTGGGCTGTTCAGCCTCCTGGAGAAGTGAAGGCTCCAAGGGAACCTGGTAACAGCCTTTCAATACCTAAAGGAAAGAACAAGGGAAAATGGAGGTGAAATCTAAGGAAAATGTCTTCTAAAGTGAGGGTGGTGCGGCAGCGGCACAGGTTGCCAGAGACATGGTGGATGTGCTGGCCCTTTCAAGGTGAGCCTGGCTCAGACTCTGAGCAACTTGATCTAGCTGTGGATGGTCAGCATGGGGGAGTCGGATCACATCGCAAACCTACCTGCATACAAGCAGCGCACCAACATGGGGTGCATGATGTTCATTACCTGCTGGACACA
>NW_011180401.1:0-504 GCF_000146605.3 Meleagris gallopavo
AGGAAAGACCAAAGTACTGCCCAGTGCTGTCCTAGATAAGGTTCAGGCGTTCCCAGTCCCTACAACATCGAAGCAGCTGCAAGAGTTTCTAGGTGTATTGGGTTATTGGCGTTCTTTTATACCTCACCTAGCGCAGCTGCTAAGGCCACTGTACAGACTCACAAGAAAGGGGCAGCTTTGGGATTGGGGGAAAACAGAACAGGACACTTTCCAACAAGTAAAACTGGCAGTTCAACAAGCCCAGGCATTGGGTGTATTTGATCCTACCCTCCCAGCCGAGTTGGATGTTTGCGTCACTCAAGATGGCTTTGGTTGGGGCCTGTGGCAACGCCAGAGTTCTGTTTGGACCCCCATTGGTTTCTGGGCTCAGATCTGGCATGGAGCAGAAGAAAGATACAGTAGGATTGAAAGCAGTTATTGGCTGTCTATTCGGCATTGCAGGCAATAGAGCCAATAACTCCAACGGCTGAAGTTATAGTCAAGACCACTCTGCCGATTCAGGGG
>NW_011180402.1:0-460 GCF_000146605.3 Meleagris gallopavo
GAGTAAGTGTCATCATGAGGAATGTAATGGAGTGTAATTGGGAGGAACTGGGAGGAATTTCTCGGAGTCGTGGTCTTTGTGGGTGCATATGTCCCATTTAGGGAAGGAAAGGAGTATTTCTTAGCAGAACTGCCATAGCACTTAGGGAAAATGTCCTATCCTTGGGAGACAAGTGGTATTTGTGGGAGAAGATGTCCTATTCTTGGTTGCAAGTGTCCTATTTGGACTTGTCATCTAGTCTTTTTGGGAGAAAACGTGCGGTAGTTTGAAGAAAACAGGTATGCCTGGGAGAAAATACCATCTTTTTGGAAGCACAGGCCCAATTTCCAAGTGAAATGTGGTATTTCTGGGAGAAAAATGACAAGTACGTGGGAGAAAAGTGGACAATTGGGGGAAAGACTGACTTCTCTTGGAGGGCAAGTGTGGTATTTTTGGTGTGAAAAGGGGGTCCTTTTGGGGG
>NW_011180403.1:0-472 GCF_000146605.3 Meleagris gallopavo
CAGGTTGGCCATGAGCCAGCAGTGTGCCCTCATGGCCAAAAAGGCCAATGGCATTCTGGGGTGCATTAAGAAGAGGCCAGTCTCTTTTCAGTGGTACGTGGAGACAGGACAAGGGGAAACGGACATCAGCTGCAGCATAGGAAGTTTCGCACAAATGTGCGTAAGAACTTCTTGACGGTGAGGGTGACGGAGCACTGGAACAGGCTGCCCAGGGAGGTTGTGGAGTCTCCTTCTCTGGAGATATTCAAGTCTCGCCTGGACGCCTACCTGTGTGACCTGGTGTAGGGAACCTGTTTTGGCCTGGGGGTTGGTCTCGATGATCTCTAGAGGTCCCTTCCTACCCCTACAATTCTGTGATTCTGTGAAACAATGCTACTGTAGAGTCACTATGAGAGGACACTCTAGCCTCATGCCTCCCGCCTGTATTTAAAATATGTTGTGTGCATGGATCACTGCATGTGACATTATTGAG
>NW_011180404.1:0-472 GCF_000146605.3 Meleagris gallopavo
CCCTGCACTTGGATTTGTGCCCACTGCTCAGCCTGTTGAGGTCCCTCTGGATGGCATCCCGTCCCTCTGCTGTGTCACTGCACCCCACAGCTCGGTGTCATTAGGGTGCACACAACCCCACTGTTTATGTCCCTGATGAAGGGGAATCCCAGATGTTTGTACAAACTGGGTGTAGAACCCCTTGAGTGCAGCCCTGCAGAGAAGGACTCGGGGATCCTGGTGGACAAGAAGCTGGACATGAGCCATCAGTGTGCGCTCACAGCCCCGAAGGCCAACTATATCCTGGGCTGCATTAAAAGAGGAGTTGCCAGCAGGGAGAGGGAGGTGATCGTCCTCCTCTACTCAGCTCTGGTGAGGCCCCATCTGCAGCACTGTGTCCAGGCCTGGGGCTCCAGCACAGGAATGATGTGGAGCTTTTGGAGCAGGTCCAGAGAAGGGTCACTAAGATGATCAGAGGGCTGGAGCACCTCTC
>NW_011180405.1:0-475 GCF_000146605.3 Meleagris gallopavo
ATGATGGAAAACAGGAGGGAGAAGGCTCATACCTGGATAGTGGGCAGAGCTTTGGGGACTGTGGCCATTTGCAGTAGAAGTTTTGCTGTTTTGCAAAGTGGGGTTCAGAATGGCAGCTGATGATGAATGAGAGCTTCTTGAAAGAAAGGTTTCCACGGTTAGCTGAGGGCATTGAGCTGCTTTAGCATGCAGTCTCTGCTCTTACTCAGCCAACAGCAATTCTCAAGGGGAATTCTGAGAACAGTAGGCTAAGCAATCATCTCAAGCCATCATCTTCTTCCATTGGGAGGAAGTTTTTTCACCCAGAGGGTGGTGAGGCACTGGAACAGGTTGCCCAAGCAGGTTGTGGATGCCCCGTCCCTGGCGGCATTCAAGGCCAGGCTGGATGTGGCTCTGGGCAGCCTGGTTTGTTTGGTGGTTGGCAACTCTGCACATAGCAGGGGTTGGAACTGGATGGAGCATTGTGGTCCTTTGC
>NW_011180406.1:0-444 GCF_000146605.3 Meleagris gallopavo
AAGCAAGTGTAGGGTCTTACACCTAGGGAGGAATAATTGCATGCACCAATACAGGCTGGGGGATGAGCTGCTGGAGAGGAGCTCTGCAGAGAGGGACCTGGGCGTCCTGGTGGACGACAGGTTGGCCATGAGCCAGCAGTGTGCCCTCGTGGCCAAAAAGGCCAATGGCATTCTGGGGTGCATTAAGAAGAGCGTGTCCAGCAGGTCGAGGGAGGTGATCCTCCCCCTCTACTCTGCCCTGGTAAGGCCTCATCTGGAGTACTGTGTCCAGTTCTGGGCTCCCCAGTACAAAAAAGACAGGGATCTCTTGGAAAGAGTCCAGCGGAGGGCCACAAAGATGGTGAAGGGCCTGGAGCATCTCCCCTATGAAGAAAGGCTAAGTAAACTAGGTCTGTTAGCCTTGAGAAAGAAGACTGAGAGGGACCGTGATCCAGGTTATAAATA
>NW_011180407.1:0-420 GCF_000146605.3 Meleagris gallopavo
AGGAAAGACTGAATACAGCTCAGACTTACTGGCTTGAGGTCTCTGTGGCCATAACCTGACTGTGAACATCAGCCATCGCTGAAACAATCTGCTGAAAAAAAGACTCGAGCTTCCTCTTGGGAAAGGTGGTCCTTAGAAACAATGGAATCAAACAGCTCCCCTCCAGGACAACACTGTCACAAGAAAGCTCAAGTTATCTGACAATGTATTTACAATGTATCAGAGAAGGATAAGGAACAATGAGAGCACAGAAAGCACAGCACAGCATGGACAGGATGCTCTTCCATTCCCTGTGCTCAATCAGAGCAGCACACACGAGTGCTCCAGTTCTGCCATGGGCCATCACTGTGGCAGACCACACAAGCAAAGACATCTGACCCTTGCCTCCAATTGTGCACCTGAAGCATTGCACTCAATGTC
>NW_011180407.1:18840-19532 GCF_000146605.3 Meleagris gallopavo
CACAGAATGGCCAGGGTTGGGAAGGACCCCAGGGATCACGAATCTCCAACCTCCCTGCCACAGGCAGAGCCACCAACCTCCCCATTACAAACTACACCAGGCTGCCCAGGGCCCCATCCAACCTGGCCTTGAACACCTCCAGGGATGGATGGGGCATCCACAGCCTCTCTGGGCAGCTGTTCCAGCACCTCACCACTCTCACAGCAAAGAACTTCCCCCTCACATCCAACCTCAATCCCTCCCTCCACTTCAAACTCATCCTGCTGCTATCTACCCTTTCAAAGACTTGATTCCTCTCCTGTCTGTAGGCTCCCTTTAACTACTGGAAGGCTGCAATGAGGCCAAGAGCAGAGCAGGAGGGGACAACCACCTCCCTGTCCCTGCTGGCCACCCCTCTGCTGATGGAGATAAGGTGATACTGTGAGCTCCGCCAACCAGCACTTCTCAACCCCCCACTGCCCACCCGTCTCTCCCACACTGTCTCAGCTTACCTACAAGATGCTGCACAAGAAGATGCAAAAACAAAGGTACTCAGTTGGTGCACAAGTACAACAAGCGAGCTACTCAGGCAGAGCTCAAGCGCTCCAATGAAGGGACGCAGCACGCACTGCTCCTGCCCTCATTCCAGCCGCTTGTGACATCATAGGGGCCACCAGGCTGCTCCACCATGACTGACAGGGTTGGGAGCCAAG
>NW_011180407.1:21197-21906 GCF_000146605.3 Meleagris gallopavo
CATTGCTGCTCACTCTTATCCTTCTTACCTCTTCATACTTTCTAAAGAGTAATGGAAGGCATGGGGACACACAAACACCTCCCACCAGCTCCTGCTGTGATTTCCAGTGACCCTTATGAGTAGAGATCATCTCCATGCAAGGTCGTGGCTGCAAACAGGTTGACGTTAGCCTTTGGGATGATGCAAGTGAAAATGTGCTTTGTTTCAAATACATAACCTGCATGCTCCAAAATCGTAAGGAAGGCTTAAGGAATAGATTTTAATCCATAGGATAGATGTAAAGAAAAAAATGTACAAAACATTCCATTTAACAAGTATGTTTTGTTTTTTGGATTTTTTATATATAACTTTGTTAAGCAGAAACTTTGAAAGATTGGGGAATCCTTATCAACATGTAGTACTTCTAATAATTTTGACTGGTTCAGTGAGAGGAGGCCATTTCTGGCTGCATTAAATATAAAACCAAAGCCAGGTGTCTTTGCTGCATACCAAGGCAGGTAGAAATCCCATGCTGCCTGAAAAAGAATTGACCCTGATTCTGGCCTCCTGTTCTGGGCAGACGTGCTTGAAGTGCTTGAAGAGATGCTTCAAATGGCCTCAAATGCTTCAAATGCTTGTGAGCCAAGACTTTGAGCATATTTGATGGATATGATGAAGGTTTTAATACTGAGATGCTTTAGGATTTTGAATTTTTCTTATGATCCGAGAT
>NW_011180408.1:0-425 GCF_000146605.3 Meleagris gallopavo
CAAGTGCAGGGTCTTACACCTAGGGAGGAATAATTGCATGCGCCAATACAGGCTGGGGGATGAGCTGCTGGAGAGGAGCTCTGCAGAGAGGGACCTGTGTGTCCTGGTGGACAACAGGTTGGCCATGAGCCAGCAGTGTGCCCTCGTGGCCAAAAAGGCCAATGGCATTCTGGGGTGCATGAAGAAGAGCGTGTCCAGCAGGTTGAGGGAGGTGATCCTCCCCCTCTACTCTGCCCTGGGAAGGCCTCATCTGGAGTACTGTGTCCAGTTCTGGGCTCCCCAGGACAAAAAGCAGGGATCTCTTGGAAAGAGTCCAGCGGAGGGCCACAAAGATGGTGAAGGGCCTGGAGCATCTCCCCTATGAAGAAAGGCTAAGTAAACTGGGTCTGTTTAGCCTTGAGAAAAGAAGACTGAGAGGGGACCTG
>NW_011180409.1:0-493 GCF_000146605.3 Meleagris gallopavo
GAAAAGAATTCTGGTGAATTGAGAAACCCCAATTCATGGACAGCACTCAGCACAAGCCTGTTTGGTAGCCTACCTCTTCTTTGGGCATCACACGTGGTCAGAAGGCTACATTTGGATCCAGGAAACTCCAACAAAGCGCCAACGGGCAACATGGAAAAAAAAGAAGAAAAACAGATCAAAAGGGTAGAAAACGCTGCTGAATCCAAACAGAAAAGAAGACAACGTTGTCACATGGCACTGACATTCCATCAGCACAGGGGAGACCTGAAGATAGGAAAGGAAAAAGCACCCAGTGAAAGCAACGTGAGCACAAGGGACATCCGACACCAAGCCCAGAGCAACTCAGCAAGCATGTTCAACAGGACACGTCAGGGATCAAAGTACCTCGGCACAGAGACTAAGCGTTGGATATTGGCATCCACCTCCGGCTGCAGTTTCCTGCTGCTTCCACCAAGAGCCTGGCTAAAGTCCTGGCACCGCTCGCAATGGCCGC
>NW_011180410.1:0-586 GCF_000146605.3 Meleagris gallopavo
CACAGGTCAGCAGCCCAAATAGGTTTACCCTTTCTTTGCCAGTTGTTTTGCTCCCACTGCTGTAACCACCCCCATAGAGCATTTGCCTCCATCCACGAGTCAGTGTAAACATAAAGCATTGGCCACCTCTCCCGTTCAGCAACATCCAAGGCCAGTTGGACAGCCTTTACCTCTGCAAATTGGCTCGATTCTCCTTTTCCTTCAGTGGCCTCTGCAACTTGTCGTGTGGGGGCTCCACACAGCGGCTTTCCATCTGCGGTGTTTTCCCCACAATACAACACGATCCATCTGTGAATAGGGCATATGTCTTCTCATTTTCGGGTAGTTCATTATATGGTGGGGCCTCTTTAGCACGTGATATCTCTTCTGCTGGCGGTGTTCCAAACTTTTTTGCCTTTCAGGCCAGTCCATGATCACCTCTAGGATTCCTGGACGGTTGAGATTCCCCATCCGCGCTCGCTGCGTAATCATCGCAATCCACTTACTCCAAGTGGCATCAGTAGCATGAGGGGTGGAGGGACCCTTTCCCTTGAACATCCAGTTCAGCACTGGCAGTCGAGGTGCCAGAAGGAGCTGTGTTTCTGTA
>NW_011180411.1:0-442 GCF_000146605.3 Meleagris gallopavo
CCTGCGCCATGGACGGGGAATGTGTCACCCACTTTTTTGGGAACCAATGGTAAGGGCTGTCAGCAGCAGCCAAGCCAGGGAGGAATCCGCAGTTACGCCTCCCAGCAGCCTGCCAGAGCCACAGACAGGGCCTGAGGCTCCTGCCTGCTCCTCTGCCCTCCTCGCAGCACTTCTCACTGTGACCACGCCTTCCATCTTCCCCCAGGACCTTCTGTTGGGAGCACCGCCCTCGACAGGACACTTTCGAAGCTCCACCAGAAGGCACCAACTGCCTCATCTGCCTTGAGCCTGTGGGGGACAGCTTGTCCTATCACACCCTGGTGTGCCCAGTGTGCCAACATGCCTGGTTCCACCGGGGGTGCATCCAGGTAGGAGCCCTCCCTTCACCCTGCTGGCACGCTTGGTGCTCAGCAGCACCAGGCACTCCTCACGCTCACCCTGC
>NW_011180412.1:0-471 GCF_000146605.3 Meleagris gallopavo
GAATTGGAGTCAAAGGCAGCCAAATGGTACGCCACCATTGATATTGCTAACGCCTTTTTCTCCATTCCTTTGACCAAAGAATCTAGGCCACAGTTTGCTTTCACCTGGAGGGGCATTCAGTATACCTGGAATCGTTTGCCCCAGGGGTGGAAACATAGCCCAACCATTTGCCATGGGTTGATCCAAGCTGCACTGGAACAGGGAGGTGCTCCTGAGCACTTACAGTATATTGATGACATCATCGTGTGGGGCAACACAGCAAAGGAAGTTTTTGAGAAAGGGAGAGCAAATAATCCAGATCCTTCTGCGTGCTGGTTTCGCTATTAAGCGAAGCAAAGTGAAAGGGCCTGCCCAGGAAATTCAGTTCCTAGGTATAAAGTGGCAAGATGGCCGTCGTCACATCCCAACAGATGTGATCAACAAAATCAGTGCCATGTCTCCACCCACTAATAAGAAAGAGACACAATCGTT
>NW_011180413.1:0-502 GCF_000146605.3 Meleagris gallopavo
GAATGTCAAAATTCAGACCATACCACATTGCATACAGGTACCATGCAGGTGTCTCCGTCAATGCCCTTAAGTAGTTATATATGAACATAATTCCACAACAAGTAATTATGGCCTTGATAATTTGCCAATAGGTTGAGAGTAACATGACGGCTTGTAAGCCTTTACTCAACACCCCCACAATGAAAAGTGGGTTCATTGCTGGTGTCTATTAAAACAGGGGTTAATGAATTGAAACTGACAAGAGGAAGGAGGAAAAAGGAAAAAAAAAGAAAAGCACTACCCAGACTGAGCAGTGCTCAAAGTTTACAAATATCCCAGAACACTGGCAGCACGCCTAGTCTTTCAAGGTCAAGTTTCCCAGCTCAGAAACCTAAACTACTGATAATGCTCCCTAACGAAGCTCTCTAAGAGCAGAGAGAGAGATTCGTTCTAAAAGCTAAGAAACAGAGCTATGCCCGCATTCTCCAACCAAAATCTGTCACGGAGTTAACGAGATCAATCT
>NW_011180414.1:0-363 GCF_000146605.3 Meleagris gallopavo
ATCAGTGAAATCATTTGTGAAATATTAGCTGTTTAAAGATAGTGAGAAAACTGACTCTTTGTACATGTCAACTTTTTAGTACTGACTTTTATCAAGACAATATTCTCTAAAGGTCACACTGTTATCAGTTATACTGCAATGGCCAAGCTTCCTTCCGTGTGACAAAGCATACACTGTCTTGTCACCCAGTTAAAGGTTTCCTCTTCACCAGAGTTGATGAAATGTGGACTGTATGATTTAAGACCAAGGTATGGTAAGAGATCTTGTACTTTGAAGTCTGCAGGGAATAAAAAGTTGTAGTCCCCTGCAGATGGTGAAAAGGTTCAGCCATTCTGCTCTTCAGGTATGCAGAATGTGATAAAT
>NW_011180415.1:0-338 GCF_000146605.3 Meleagris gallopavo
TGGACATAAGGAAGAAGTCTGTTACAATAAGCGTGGCACTGGAACAGGGACACTGAGGGACCCTGGGGCTCCCTGGAGCCCTGAGCACTGGGCGTCAGGGCCTGGGGATGGAGGGCATGGAGGGGATGGAGGGCACCATCCCCCTACCCCTTTGCAGGGGGACCACTGCCACCCCCAGACCTTCCCTCGTGCTCTGAGGGCTGTGCAGAGGAGGAGGGTCTCGAGCTGTCCTACGGATGGCCCAGGGTCACTGTGGAGATGGGGACAGGGGCTGTGGCTGCTGCCCCCAGGGGGACCCACATCCCGCCCTGGGCTGCTGACAGCCCTCCTCCCTGCCC
>NW_011180416.1:0-459 GCF_000146605.3 Meleagris gallopavo
ATCCAAAGATGCGCAGTCAGCGGGCCAAGGGAGGAGATCCCCATCCCTCTGCTCTGCGCTGGTCAGGCCTCACCTGCAGTGCTGCGTCCAGATGTGGAGTCCTCAGTGCAGGGAGACATGGAGCTGTGCGAGTGCATCCAGAGTACAGCCACAAACACAAACCCAAGGATGGAACCCCTCTCCTGTAAGCAAGGAGAGCTGGGCTGTTCAGCCTCCTGGAGAAGTGAAGGCTCCAAGGGAACCTGGTAACAGCCTTTCAATACCTCAAGGAAAGAACAAGGGAAAATGGAGGCGAAATCTAAGGAAAAAGTCTTGTACAGTGAGGGTGCTGAGGCAGTGGCACAGGTTGCCAGAGACATGGTGGATGTGCTGGCCCTTTCGAAGGTGAGCCTGGCTCAGACTCTGAGCAACTTGATCTAGCTGTGGATGGTCAGCAGTGGGGGAGTCGGATCACATCGC
>NW_011180417.1:0-491 GCF_000146605.3 Meleagris gallopavo
CTTGCACCCCGTGCAGAGTCTGGCAGCTGCTGTCCCCTTCTCCTTCATTTGACATCACACAAACCTCCATCCCACTGCCCCAGGAAGGGCCCTGAGCCAGCAGGAGGGACACGATCTCCCTGCCAAGGCTCTGGGCATCAGGCCTTGGCCTTCCTGCTTCACAAGACAAAGGAGGCTTTTCTCAGCATCACAGCCACCATCCCAGGGCCTTGGTCTGCCTGTAATCATGGCTTCCAATTATCTGCTCTAACAAGTCCCTGGGGAAGCTTGCTTGTGAACGGCCCTCAGTGGGGCCCATTAATACTCCAAGAAACTTCACTCTTCCTTCTGACTTGGTCTTCTGGAGCACTTCATGCAATCTTCTGTCAGCACTGGAGGTTGATGGACTCAGCAGCAAATGCCCCCTGGGGCCCATTACAACCTGAAGAGCCCTCCTGTGCCTTGTGCCTTCCTGCCATCTTCTTCAGGTGTTCAGAACTTGTACAGCAAAC
>NW_011180418.1:0-498 GCF_000146605.3 Meleagris gallopavo
TAAGGGATGGCAGACTCCGGGTGTGGGATAATGAGGGGCCGAAGGCCGCAAACAGAAGGGTTTGAGAACAGCCCGAGGACGCCTGGCAGCGAGGCGATTCGATGTCCGCAGGGCGAGCTGAAACGGGGCTGGGGTGGCTGCCCCTCCCGCAGCGTCAGAAGTGAACAGGGAGAAAGACTGCGAGCCTCCGCGGGGAAGATGAGGATTCTGCATCCCACGGCCACCAGGAGACCCTCACCGCTCACTGCGCACTGTGCACGAGCGGTAGATGCAGTCTACCTTGATTTTAGAAAGGCCTTTGATACTGTCTGCCACGACATCCTTATAACACAGCTGAGGAAGTGTGGGATAGACGAGTGGACAGTGAGGTTGGTTGAGAACTGGCTGACTGGCAGAGTGCAGAGGGTCGTTGTTGGTGGTGCAGAGTCTGGCTGGAGACCTGTGACCAGTGGTGTCCCCAGGGTCTGTGCTGGGTCCGTCTTGTTCAACATCTTCATC
>NW_011180419.1:0-385 GCF_000146605.3 Meleagris gallopavo
CATCAGGGACATCAACAGTGGGGGTTGAGTGCACCCTAAGGACACCAAGCTGTGGGGTGCAGTGACACAGCAGAGGGACGGGATGCCATCCACAGAGACCTCAACAGGCTGAGCAGTGGCCACAAATCCAAGTGCAGGGTCAGTAGCTGGGATGAGGGAACAGCCACCACCAAAACATGCTAGGGGATGAAAGGACTGAGCGTAGTCCTGCTCCATACGGCCTGGGAGTACTGGTGGGTGGGAGCTGGACACAAGCCAGCAGTGGGCCCTTCCTGCCCAGAAAGCCAACCGTATCCTGGGCTGCATCCAAAGATGCGCAGTCAGCGGGCGAAGGGAGGAGATCCCCATCCCTCTGCTCTGCGCTGTGCAGGCCTCACCTGCAGTG
>NW_011180420.1:0-406 GCF_000146605.3 Meleagris gallopavo
CATGGAAACAGAGTGATGATTGGTGGTTTTGGGGGACAAACTATTCCTGTCACCCAAACGTGGTTAAAACTGGGGGTTGGGCGTCTCCCACCCCGGGAGTATAAGGTATCTATTGCCCCAGTCCAGAAATACATCTTGGGCATAGATATTCTATGCGGTCTGGCTCTCCACACAACCGTGGGAGAGTTCAGACTGCGACAGAGATGTATTAGGATCCGGGCGGTGCAGGTAATATTAAGAGGCCATGCGAAACATCGGGCCAATTTGCCTGCCGAAACCGCGCCGGGTTACTAATGTGAGACAGTACAGACTCCCGGGTGGGCAGGACGAAATATCAAAAACAGTGCCAGAATTTGAAAAAGTGGGCATTATAAGACCTGCCCTTACAACAGCCCATACAATTCCC
>NW_011180421.1:0-486 GCF_000146605.3 Meleagris gallopavo
GACAGGCTGGCACCAGCCCCCGGGCCTGAAGCACGGCCAGAGAGGCCGGCACCAGGCCGAGGGCCTACAGACAAAGCCACAGCCGGAGAGGCCGGCGCCGCTGCTGTGGCCTAAAGCCGAAGCCAGAGAAGCCGGCGCTGTCCCCGGGACTTCAATCCGCAGCCCGAAAGGCTGACGCCGGCTGCGGGGCCTAAAGCCGCAGCACCAGAGGCCGGCACCGGCTTCGGGTCTGAAGCACAGCCACAGAGCCCTGCGCCGGCCCCGGGGCCTTGTGCGAACGGACTGTTGTTTCTGCGTCAGATCTTCAAAAGAGCCATTGGGTTGAAGAAGCAGAACATCGTGCATCTGTACTCTGCGACTTATCCTTAGAAAGAGTTGATCTAAGAAGTCAAATACTGTATGTGTTAGCGGCGTGTTTTAGAAACATTACTACTGAATTAGGTGATTCATTCTTTCTTTGCAAAACTGTGCCAGTCGGTAAGTGTT
>NW_011180422.1:0-459 GCF_000146605.3 Meleagris gallopavo
CATCACTACATCATGCTTAATTTATATACATATATAAGCGAAAAAAGATGATTAAAATGCATTACACACACGTCTATATACATATACATAGAATTATCGACTGCACTCCCCCAGCATCAAGTTTCCTTGTGGTACACATTGAACATCCCCGTTTTTTTGCATTACCCACCAAGTGGTCCCAGGTCCCTGGGCAAAAACAGTACCACGGAGTGGGTTGCCCTTTCCAGAAGCTGGAAGAACCCAAACTGCTTTTCCCAACATGTTCTTTACATGTACAACAGGGACTTTATCTCCGTCTACAGTAAGTAGGGAGCTGGATTGGGTAGGACCATCACGATTGATAGATCCTCTGGTATTGACTAACCAGGTGGCTTCTGCCAAATGCTTCTCCCAGTGCTTAAATGTACCGCCTCCCATTGTCTTTCAGCATAGTTTTTAACAACCCATTGTATCGTTCAA
>NW_011180423.1:0-495 GCF_000146605.3 Meleagris gallopavo
GATCCTGAAGGCTCAAAGACTCACGGGGAGAAATACAGATGTTTCAGAGGTAGCAAGAGGGGAAGGTCTGCCCTCCAGGGCAAAATACAGGCCGTGTTTCTATCCTGGGTCAACAGTTCCGCTTGTACAGGGGCACGTCCTGGCCGCCTGTACCACATTTTCCGGCCGGATGGTTGCGGCTGCATCATAATATCAGGCAGCAAAGGAGGTGTCCTGATCTGCCATAGGGACATGATGGGAGTCCCTTTAGCAATGAAAATCGGAGTGTTGACCTACCGCGCCAGTAGGCCACGTACCTATTACTGGAGGGACTCCTGAGCCTCCCACCTCCAACAATCTCCCCCAAGGTGCAGTAGGCCACACCACTTGGGTCCTACCTGCACCTTCCATGGCCATTTTATTCTGTGGGTGCCAGGCTCTAACTTCTCAGGGGCAGGGAGCAGAAGATTATTTCTTTACCAATCAGGGGTCTTACCTGATGATCAGTGCCCGTCA
>NW_011180424.1:0-429 GCF_000146605.3 Meleagris gallopavo
CTTCTCTGGACTAGGCAATGCAAGTGCCCTCAGCCTCTCCCCACAGCACACACCTTCCAGTCCTCTTAGCAGCTTTGTGCCCCTCCTCCCGGCTGCCAGGGCTCATGTTAAACTTGCTACCACCAGCACCTCTACACCCTGTCCTAGTACTGCTCTCCAGACACTTGTCTCCTAATCTGCATCTCTGTCCTCATTCCATTGCTGGCACAGTGCCTGGCAGTTTCCTCTGCTGAACTCCATGCCACTGCTGATTGCCTAACGCTCTGATCTATCCAGATTCTTCCCTAAGGCCTCTCATCCCTCCAGGGAGCCTCCAGCACTTCCCACTTACATATCAGCAGCTATGGAAAAGAAAACCTGCACAGGATGCACGCCTCTCCTGCATCCAAGTCAGTGGGTAGCCCCATTCACTAGGACTCCTTCAGCTCT
>NW_011180425.1:0-463 GCF_000146605.3 Meleagris gallopavo
CTGGATGCCATATTCTAACCTAAGCCCAGAAGTCTGCTGTCCCCTCAATAGTAAAAGCGTAGTTCAAGAGTCTTGGAGAAGGCCTGCATTTGGTCAAGATGTCAGATCAAGATAAAGCTAATGCAGGAAGACACTCACCTGCTCCATCTGCCATGTCGGATCCGGATTTTGAGCAGAAGAGGACGTCTGTGTGGTTGATGATAAATTCCACCACAGCCGACTCTGTCTGCAGTTCCATGCAGGCAGCTCTTCCGCTGGGGCAGGCAGACTCGTTCTGCTGTGATCTGTAGAAAAAGCAGGTGTTAGAAGTCATTTCTCCAAGATCGTTTCCCAAGTCTGAATTGTTGCAGCCAAAAGCTGTCAAATTGAGCTCTGGAGACTTCCGCAGTGGGCAATCGGTGATGCCACTGAAGAGATTCTCTGGCTGATCAAGGACACACCAGTCCCATCTAAGCAAGAGAGC
>NW_011180426.1:0-464 GCF_000146605.3 Meleagris gallopavo
AATAGGGAGAAAGAGATGCAAGAGACTTAAGTCTTAGAAAAGGGGAAATGGGTCACAAAATTTGAATTGCTATTGCTGTCAGAATTATGCCTTTACTTTGTATTCCGTACTGTTTTTCTGGCTTGTAGTTTGGATGGAACTGTTCCTGGTGTTATGTCTGTGCTATTTTCCTGTTAGAAAATTTGGATGATAAAGTAGAAGGGCTAAACTGGAACAGGATGGTGGAATCAGGGCATTCAAATTTGAATTTGGGGTTGTGATCAATGACCACTATCATTATTAAACATTTGTTAATCTAAAAGAGATTTAGGTTATGATTAAATTCTTAACTAAGAGAATGGTGAGGCACTGGCATAGGCTGCCCAGGGAAGCCTTGGAGGCATTTAAGGCCAGGGTGGATGGGGCCTCGGGCAGCCTGATCTAGGGAGTTGGCAACCCTGTCCACAGCAGGTGGGCTGGAACTG
>NW_011180427.1:0-336 GCF_000146605.3 Meleagris gallopavo
GCATGATGTTCATTACCTGCTGGACACATCTCACACCACTGACTGGAGGAGCCCAGGCAATCCTTCAACTCCATCAGGCTGCAAAATGAAATCAGAAGAGACGCAGAACATCATTTAAAACACAAGGATGCACACAATGCCCTTAAAAAACACCCACCGCATGGATGCAATTAGCACATAGCCCTATTAATTACAGCCATCCAGCTTGAGATCCTCCAGAAAAGCCGAGCTCACAGCTCTGAAAGAAAGCAGGAATCACTCACCCCATTCTAAGGGCTCACCCCACACCCCAAGGAAGCAGACTCCAGATTCAGATGCTGCTCTTACACCTACCAG
>NW_011180428.1:0-547 GCF_000146605.3 Meleagris gallopavo
AATGAGGGAGGAGCATTTCTCTCCAGGTCTACTTTTCCTTGAATCTGAATTCGTTGCCATTCCTTTTGCAGAAAACAAACAAAAGAACAAGCAATGCATTTTTTACAAGCATATCTTGAGTACAAGCAATGTCTTTACGGTCTTTTCTTCTGCCTCCATCCCTGCCGCATCCCTGTTGATCTGGGCCTCTTTTTCCACCTGCAATCATGCCACCCTGATGTTTTGATGGAACTTACACCACCATCTACAGCACATCTCCGATGACGCACAGGGGAGAAATGTCTCACAGATTTAGCCTGAGAGCTCGCACTGAAAGCACTCGAGAGCTGACCACTGGTGTCCTTCATGGCTGACGTTCACTGTGGCTGGTGGCCATGCTCACCAGGAACGGAGGAATGCTACAAATGACATTTTGATGACGGAATCCAGTTGAAACCCCTGGAAACCTAAATGGAGAATTCCAACTCAAGTAATTGGCCTTAGGACACAGGAATACAGATGAACTGTTTTGATGGTAGGCAGTATGAATCTGCAGCAAAACATTTCA
>NW_011180429.1:0-373 GCF_000146605.3 Meleagris gallopavo
TCCAACCCTGGCCATTCTGTGATTCTGTCATTCTGTGATGGGGACAGAGTGCAAGGCCAGGTGCTGGCAGCCCTTTGGGTTCTGAGTGTGACACTTGCGAGGTGACAGCGTGTGTGGAGCACAGCAATGAGGACTGCGTGCAGTGCTCTGCGTATGAAACCAAAAGTGCCATAAGACATTATGGATATTTATCACACGACGTGGAGACTTCATGTCTCCATCCTGTGCCCAAAGAGGAAGTGAGATTGCTTCTCCTGACACCCCCTGTCTCTGCTGCAGTCGCGCTGTCCCCCAGCTGCTGCAGCCTCATGGCACCAATGGCGCTGGCCCTCATCCTGGGTGAGTGACAATGGGGACGTGGTGGCCACGGGGG
>NW_011180430.1:0-380 GCF_000146605.3 Meleagris gallopavo
AAAGTGCAGTTCTGGAGTTAAATGCCATATTTCCGGGAGAAAACTGGTATTTCTGGTAGAAAACGCTGATTTTGTTGTGAGAGAACTGGTATTTCTTTTACAAAATGTCATATTTCATGGAGAAATCTGCTCTTTCTGGAAGAAATCGTGATGTTTCTTGGGAGAATACTGCAATTTCTGGGTGAAAAAGGCGTATTTTGGGGGGGGGAAACTGCCGTTTCTGTCAGAGATGTCCTATTTCGGAGGGAAACCGGTATTTCTGTGAGAAAATGTGGTATTTCTGGTTGGAAACTGCAATTCCTGGCAGAAAATGTCACATTATTGGGGGAGAATCCTTGTATTTCTGGTAGGAAACGTTGTGTTTTGGGTGAGAAAGCTGG
>NW_011180431.1:0-430 GCF_000146605.3 Meleagris gallopavo
GCCCTTCGTTTTTTTCCTTTTCCCGGCGCTGTGCCCCCCCTGTCACGGACTTACATCTAGGGATAACCCCGCTTCTTAAAACCCTAGTATTCATTACATCTGGGTCTCAAATAAAGCTGGAGAACATGCTGTAGGGGATCTTAATTGGGTAAAAAGGAATTTGTTGATCCGTCCTGCTGAGCTGATCTGGGATGTTGAACAGACTGTGATGAACCTGGGATTTCTTTCTTTAGTGGTACATGAAAATATTACAGAAACAGTCACAGAATATGAGAGGGCGAAACTCCCAAGACCAAGACCATACTAATTTTTTCTCTTTTTTTTTTTTTAAATTCCTTGGTTACCTGGGAAAAGAAGCCAACCCCCAACTCTGCAGAGCCACGGAACTTCACTGGTGACCGGTCGCCAGCTGGATTTAGCTCTGTTCACC
>NW_011180432.1:0-384 GCF_000146605.3 Meleagris gallopavo
CAAGTGCTGCGTCCAGATGTGGAGTCCTCAGTGCAGGGAGACATGGAGCTGTGCGAGTGCATCCAGAGTACAGCCACAAACACGACCCGAAGGATGGAACCCCTCTCCAGTAAGCAAGGAGAGCTGGGCTGTTCAGCCTCCTGGAGAAGTGAAGGCTCCAAGGTAACCTGGTAACAGCCTTTCAATACCTAAAGGAAAGAACAAGGGAAAATGGAGGTGAAATCTAAGGAAAATGTCTTGTACAGTGAGGGTGCTGATGCAGTGGCACAGGTTGCCTTTCAAAGGTGAGCCTGGCTCAGACTCTGAGCAACTTGATCTAGCTGTGGATGGTCAGCATGGGGGATCGGATCACATCGCAAACCTCCTGCATACAAGCAGCGCACC
>NW_011180433.1:0-417 GCF_000146605.3 Meleagris gallopavo
CACCCCTCCGTGGGAACTGCCCCTGCTGGAGTCTCTTCTGGCCGCAGTGAGCCAGGGCGATTCCCCTCCATCTGCCCGTGCCCTGCTGCTGCCCATCCCCACGGCAATTCACGGCCCTGGGCAGCGCAGGCGAGCTGTGAAACGCCCTCTGCATCCTGGGGCTGGAGGTGGCAGCTGAGGGACACCATGGGCCATCTGTGGTGCCCCATCCTGCCCCGGAGGTGGCGTGGGGAGCTGGGGAGCTTTGACACAGCACAAATGACTGCAGACAGAGGGACCCAGCAAAGGGAACACAAAGCTTTTAATAATGTATCATAAAAAACAATAGAGTAGCAGAAACAACACTATGCCTAAAATTCCCATCCACAATAAGTAGAGGAGCCAGACAACGTCCCACCCCACTGCAACGCTGACTTT
>NW_011180434.1:0-446 GCF_000146605.3 Meleagris gallopavo
TGAAAAGAGACTGGCCTCACCACTATGGCCGCCACACCTCAGATATTTATAAACCTGGATCAGGTCCCCTCTCAGTCTTCTTTTCTCAAGGCTAAACAGACCCAGTTCACTTAGCCTTTCTTCATAGGGGAGATGCTCCAGGCCCTTCACCATCTTTGTGGCCCTCCGCTGGACTCTTTTCAAGAGATCCCTGTCTTTTTTGTACTGGGGAGCCCAGAACTGGACACAGTACTCCAGATGAGGCCTTACCAGGGCAGAGTAGAGGGGGAGGAACACCTCCCTCGACCTGCTGGACACGCTCTTCTTAATGCACCCCAGAATGCCATTGGCCTTTTTGGCCATGAGGACACACTGCTGGCTCATGGCCAACCTGTCGTCCACCAGGACGCCCAGGTCCCTCTCTGCAGAGCTCCTCTCCAGCAGCTCATCCCCCACGCCTGTATTGG
>NW_011180435.1:0-413 GCF_000146605.3 Meleagris gallopavo
TGGGGGTTGGGGGATGATTTGGGGGGGTCCCACGCGAGTTTTTTGGGGTCGGGACCCCCCCTTAGTTCACATTGGGTCCATTGCAGAGAGTTGGGAGGATCTCGGGGGGGTCCCTCCCGTGTTTTGGGGGTGGGGATTCACGCGTGGGTCCCCATTGGGTTTAATGGGGCGGGGGGTGGAGCCGCCTTCATTAATGCTGTAATTAGCGCCCTAATGATCAGCCTAACGAGCGCAATTAAGGCGTGGGGGGGGGGCGGGGCCCCCATTGTGGGGCTTTTTGGCCCCCAAACCCCCTTTTGTTTCCCTCATAAAACCCCATTATTTCCCATCAATCTCCAGTTGGCCCCAAATCCCCCTTATTTCCCCCATAAAATCTCCACATTGTTCCCCCATTTCCCCCACAATCAGCGCTT
>NW_011180436.1:0-406 GCF_000146605.3 Meleagris gallopavo
TGAAGATAACAAAAGGATCTTCATGATTAGCTTAACCGATAAGGAAGGGAAGAAAAAGGTATCGGATTAACTTGGGGTATTTCCTTTCTTCTGGAAATCCAGGTTGCAGAAGTAGAGCCCGAGACATTTCGTGAAAGACGGAGGTCGGCAGACAAGTCTATCAGGAACGCGAGAAAGAAAATATGGACAGTAGATGGAGACTCATAGGCCATAGTAATTGGGATGATGAACCCTTGACACGGTACAACTGCCTATTAAATAGAGCAAATTAAACTGGATTTGTTAGAGGGGATTTTAGTCCAGGATAGGCAGCACGACTCTGATTTTTAGCTGAGTAATGAAGGAGGGAATGGGCGTTCCTGCTCATCAAGAAGCACTGGCATCCCAATGGCTATCTCTGTACCTT
>NW_011180437.1:0-491 GCF_000146605.3 Meleagris gallopavo
CGCGATTTCTCGGCCAGCGATGGCAAAGTCTCCGGAGCGGTTCAGCGCGAATGCCGCTTTCTACGCGTGAGAGCGAAGGAGTGCGATTCCGATGCCGACAGGTGCGAATTCAGCCTCCTGCACTACCTGCGAGTGGGGGGTTTTTTCTCCGCAGTCCTGAAAGGATCTCTGCCCACTTTCTGAAACGCTCTCCCTGAGAGCACTACAGCTGTCGCTCCTCGAACTTGCAAATGCCTTATTAGAGAGGGTTTTCCCTTCCACTCTTTTCCTGTCTGAATGCAGATGTGTAGCACTGGAAAACCTCACTAGCATGAATTGTGGCTCGAAATAAAGGCAGAGACATAGTATTCAGAGGTAGGCGTAGTGCATTCTGCATGTAGCCAAGGCGAAGTGCAAACCGCTCCTTTCCGATGCGCGCACAGGAGCCCGCTCACTCGTCGGAGAAAAGCAGCCGGCTGAGTGGCCGTTCTCGGCAGCGAGAACACGAGACC
>NW_011180438.1:0-405 GCF_000146605.3 Meleagris gallopavo
TGATTTCAGAGCTGTGAGCTCTGCTTTTCTGGAGGATCTCAAGCTGGATGGCTGTCATTAATAGGGCTATGTGCTAATTGCATCCATGCGGTGTTTTTTAAGGGCATTGTGTGCATCCTTGTTGTGTTTTAAATTATGTTCTGCGTCTCTTCTGATTTCATTTTGCAGCCTGATGGAGTTGAAGGATTGCCTGGGCTCCTCCAGTCAGTGGTGTGAGATCTGTCCAGCAGGTAATGAACATCATGCACCCCATGTTGGTGCGCTGCTTGTATGCAGGTAGGTTTGCGATGTGATCCGACTCCCCCATGCTGACCATCCACAGCTAGATCAAGTTGCTCAGAGTCTGAGCCAGGCCTCACCTTGAAAGGCAACCTGTGCCACTGCCTCAGCACCCTCACTGTACAA
>NW_011180439.1:0-486 GCF_000146605.3 Meleagris gallopavo
TCGCGTTTCTCCCCGAACTCCGCTTTCAGCCGTCAGCAGCGGTCTCGTGTTTCTCGCTTGCCGAGAACGGGCCACTTCAGCCGGCTGCTTTGCTCCGACGAGTGATCGGGTTACTCTCCGCACATCGGAAGGGAGCGGTTTACACTTCGCCTTGGCTACATGCAGAATGCACTACGCCTACCTCTGAATACTATGTCTCTGCCTTTATTTCGAGCCACAATTCATGCTAGTCAGGTTTTCCACTGCTACACATCTGCATTCAGACAGGAAAAGAGTGGAAGGGAAAACAAGCTCTAATAAGGCATTTGCAAGTTCGAGGAGCGACAGCTGTAGTGCTCTCAGGGAGAGCGTTTCAGAAAGTGGGGAGAGATCCTTTCAGGACTGCGCAGAAAAAACCCCCCACTCGCAAGTAGTGCAGGAGGCTGAATTCGCACTTGTCGGCATCGGAATCGCACTCTTCGCTCTCACGCGTAGAAGCAGCATTCG
>NW_011180440.1:0-426 GCF_000146605.3 Meleagris gallopavo
TCCTCTTAGGGCAGTCTCCTTAGGTCAAAGGGAAATAGGGTATGCTAATGCCTGTTGTTTTTATGAGAAGAAAAGTTAGGAGTTTCAAGAAGAATTCCTTAATTGAGGATTCTGTAAGTGTAGCAGAACAATTAGATCAATTTCTAGGGCCTAATTTCTACTCATGGCTGGAAATGATGTTTATCATTGATATGTTGTTTATTGGAGAAGGAGGTGGGCACCTATGCAAGTATGGGAAAGGAATACAGAGGGAAGATTGGGCTCTGGAGGGAGGCAGAGAGAGAAAGGATCCTGAGGATAAATTGTATTGATTATTGTCACTGTCTTTGTGATTGTTAAATGTTTATGTTGTGAAAGTGTTATGTTGTGTTATGATATGTCATGTACGAGGCTGTTATGATACAAGGAGGTCTAAAGTGATACTGA
>NW_011180441.1:0-399 GCF_000146605.3 Meleagris gallopavo
TCCTCTTTGTTCTGTGTCTTGCTTGTCTCTGGTCTTGCACTGTTTTCACTATTACATTCTCTTGTCCTCCTCTTTTTGTGTTCCTTGCCCCATTCTCTTGGCCTAATGACCCCTTGGCTTTGTGTTGCCACATTCATGTCGGCATTCAGTTTTGGCGTTCCCTGCCGTATTGTCTGGGCCGTCATCCCTTGCATTTCCTTCCATGTTCTCTTGGCCCTTGCCTTTGCCTGGGCATTCCCTTGCCCTCCTGTTTTTGTGGAACCCGCACCTGGGGTGGGGTGCAGCCCTGCGAGCACAGCTGGGGGCAGTTTGGCTGTGGAGTGGGGCAGAGCCAGGCTCCACCCCTCCCTGATCCCATTTAAGGGCTGGGAGAGTAGGGGCAGCATGTGAACCTGGGGA
>NW_011180442.1:0-411 GCF_000146605.3 Meleagris gallopavo
TCCGCCAGCTCCCTCAGCACACGTGGATGCACCCCATCAGGTCCCATGGACTTGTGGACCTTAGTACTGCCTAGGCGCTCACACACGTCCTCTTTCCTGACTAAAGGGAAGTCTCCCATTCCCCAGACCCTCTCCCTAACCTCCAGGGTGTGGGAAACCTGAGGGAGAGCCTTTTCACTGAAGACAGAAGTAAAGAAGGCATTCAGTATCTCTGCCTTCTCAGCATCCCCCATTACCAGAACCCCCCCCTCACTTAGTAAGGGGCCCACATTCTCTCTAGTTTTCCTTTTGCTGGTAACATACTTGAAGAAGCCTTTTTTATTATCCTTTATCACTTTAGCCAGATTTCAATTCCAGGCGGGCTTTAGCCTTCCTCGTTGCATCCCTGCAGGCCCTGACTACATTCCTATA
>NW_011180443.1:0-373 GCF_000146605.3 Meleagris gallopavo
GAACTTCAGAAACGTAGTTATTAGCTACAGATAGACTGTGGAGTTCAGCAGGGCTACCTTAGCTCTGAAAGGTATGAAATATTTCACGTTGGAGAATAAGCAAGAATTAGAGTCTGTTAATACAGTCAGGTTATTTCCTGCAGCAGTGAGCTTAAATGCAATGAATTACTGACATCCATTTCTTACCTCTGACATCAATGCCGACATACTCTCTCTGCTCTGGTTGTGAAACACAGACAGTTCTGTTACACAGTCTTCATCAAGGTGTCCCAGCTGCAAGAACAAGACCTTAGAGTGAAGAAACAGCTTTCAAGTCATCTCACAGAGCCAAATCTCACCACCACAGTCTTCTGATATGCAGCAATCAAGGCAA
>NW_011180444.1:0-346 GCF_000146605.3 Meleagris gallopavo
CAGGTAAGGGCGATGCACACCCGCCAGCGTTTACCCATTCCAGAGCCCGGCACAATAGGGTTCCCCCAGAGCTCTGAATTGCGCTTCATGGTGCCCAGAAGGCTGCCTATCCTCTTTGTTCTGTGTCTTGCTTGTCTCTGGTCTTGCACTGTTTTCACTATTACATTTCTCTTGTCCTCCTATTTTTGTGTTCCTTGCCCCATTCTGTTGGCCTAATGACCCCTTGGCTTTGTGTAGCCACATTCATGTCGGCATTCAGTTTTGGCGTTCCCTGCCGTATTGTCTGGGCCGTCATCCTTGGCATTTCCTTCCATGTTCTCTTGGCCCTTGCCTTTGCCTGGGCATT
>NW_011180445.1:0-399 GCF_000146605.3 Meleagris gallopavo
TTTGCCTTTGAATGGGAAGATCCTGAAAGTGGGCGGAAACAGCAGTATCGATGGACAGTCCTACCCCAGGGCTTCACAGAATCACCAAATTTGTTTGGGCAAATTTTGGAACAAATATTGGAACAGTTTCAGCCACCAGAAGGAGTGTTACTCCTTCAGTATGTAGATGATCTCTTATTGTCAGGGCCAGAAGAAGCAGAAGTTAGAAGAGCCACAAACGAGTTGCTAAACTTTCTAGGGAAACAAGGACTGAGAGTGTCAAAGGATAAACTACAGTATGTAGAAAAGGAAGTTAGGGATTTGGGACACCTAGTCTCTGAGGGAAAGCGCAGAATAACCCCAGAGAGAATTCAAGGAATTATCGAGCTACCCTTGCCTGGAACAAAGAGGGAATTGAGG
>NW_011180446.1:0-510 GCF_000146605.3 Meleagris gallopavo
GTCAGCAGCCTCTGAAGAAATGTAGTATCACTCCCGTTCTACGAGGATAACAGTGGGCCAGAAAAGATCCCAGGAAATACTTAGGCCTCCTCGGGTATTTGTACCTCCTGGGTATTTACTTTGCCACTGAACAGCAGCAGAATAACCTTGCAGGAGCCAAGGCTGATTGAACAGCTGCTTAAGTGTCATCTGCTCCTTTGGGCCTACCCAGTGGGCAGCAACATTCAAGCTGTTACTTACATCACCGAGAAGAGCTGGAGACAATTCTTCTTTTCCTAACAACTTCCAGGTGCCTACAAGCACAAACAGAGACCAGCAGTGTTTCATCACTTCACCAAAAGGAAGGTCAAACACCCCAGCTGGGAAGAGCAGTTACAGAACTATGGTTACAGTACATGTTCCACGAGCACTTTTTATTTGGGACTGCGTAGATACAGCCCAAAGGCATACTTAGTACGTTCAGCTTCCTCTAGGAAACATCTTCTCTTTACAAATCACTTGCAGTTATAC
>NW_011180447.1:0-418 GCF_000146605.3 Meleagris gallopavo
AAGTTCTAAAGTGTTTAATAACTACATACAGCTTACTTGAAGATAATTAAATCCCAATTGCCATATAAAAGCTCTAAAGGAAAATACGTCAAACTTTATTACTAGTAGTAGTTTACTGGCAATAACAAAATACATCTAAAATAAACCTCTACAAATGAAACTACATTTCTACAATTTTTAAAACATCACACACTTTGAACATAAATACTGCCACGGAAGTATTTAGGAATAATTAACAAAAGCAGAATACATTTAAAAAAATGCAACTGTATAAATCAAAAGTCTGCTTTAATACATTGACAAGTATATCTTATAAAATGATTGTAAGTAAGTGTCCGCAAATCAGGTGATACTTCATAGTATAGCACTTCAAATGCAATATTATTTAAACAAGACTGTAAACTGCAGAGCACTGTTA
>NW_011180448.1:0-415 GCF_000146605.3 Meleagris gallopavo
CTGTAGGCAGAGGAGTGGCTATGGGTCTTTCCTGACCCATACTTGATTATCTATAAGGAAGCTGAAAAAGTAAAAGTTTTCTTTGACAAGAAAACTACAATTGCATGAAGTTTCAAATAGAGATTTGGTAGCTTTTGCTCTGAAAGTGTACAAAGCTTGCGGAGATGCAGAGTCCTAGGGCGTATGTGGAAATGGATACAGCACATAGTGGTACCGTACGGCTTTCTATCCATGTTTTTGAAATGAAGCTCATCTGTCTGAATGGCGTATTTCCGAAATACAAAGCACTTCTATCGTTACAGTTAATCCACAACAAAATACCTCAGTATCCTGGGTAGAGTTTCTAGTTTGCTCAGGGATGTGATTTAGTGGTGGGCTGTTAGAGTGACACGGTCAGGTTGCAGTTGGACTCGAT
>NW_011180449.1:0-359 GCF_000146605.3 Meleagris gallopavo
AGACTCCCAGGTGGGCAGGACGAAATATCAAAAACAGTGCAAGAATTTGAAAAAGTGGGCATTATAAGACCTGCCCTTACAACAGCCCATACAATTCCCACATATGGCCAGTGCGAAAGTTGGATGGCACATGGAGAATGACAGTAGATTATAGGGAATTAAATCAGGTCACGCCTCCTATTCATGCAGCCGTACCCAATATTGCTTCCCTAATGGACACATTGAGTAGGGAGATAAAAACCTCTCGTTGTGTCCTACATTTCGCAAATGCGTTCTTCAGTATCCCAATTCCTGAAGAATCGCAAGATCAATTTGCATTCACATGGGGGGGCAGGCAGTGGACCTTTCAGGTCCTGCCA